>NW_023494058.1:0-67143 GCF_013265735.2 Oncorhynchus mykiss | reverse complement strand
CTTTGAAAATTGTCCATAGTGTTCCAATCATCTAGTTTGACAGTTATTTAAAACATTGCATCAAACGTGATTTTAGACTTGTCTATGGAAAAGTGGTTATTCCGTATTCAATGCTTCAACTATGCTGAAAATTGTCTAAATGTTCCATCATCTAGTTTGAACAGTTATGTTAAAAACATTGTATCCCAGTGCATCAAACATGATTTTAGACCTTGTCTAGGAAAGTGGTTATTTCCGTAGTTCAATTGCTGCACTATGCTGAAAATTGTCCATAGTGTTCCAATCATCTAGTTTGAAAAGTTATGTTAAAAACATTGCCATCAAACATGATTTTAGACCTTGTCTATGGAAAGTGGTTATTTCCGTAGTTCAATTGCTGCAACTTGCTGAAAATTGTCCATGTGTTCCAATCATCTAGTTTGAACAGTTATGTAAAAACTTGTATCAAGTGCATCAAACGATTTAGACCCTTGTCTATGGAAAAGTGGTTATTTCTGTAGTTCAATTGCTGCACTATGCTGAAAATTGTCTATAGTGTTCCAATCATCTAGTTTGAAGTTATATGTTAAAAACATTGTATCCAGAGTGCATCAAACATGATTTTAGACCTGTCTATGGAAAGTGGTTATTTCCTGTAGTTCAATTGCTGCAACTTGCTGAAATTGTCCATAGTGTTCCAATAATCTAGTTTGAACAGTTATGTAAAAACATTGTATCCAGAGTGCATCAAACATGATTTTAGACCTTGTCTATCGAAAAGTGGTTATTTCTGTAGTTCAATTGCTGCAACAATGCTGAAATTGTCCATAGTGTTCCATTAATCTAGTTTGAACAGTTCTGTTAAAAACATTGTATCCAGAGTGCATCAAACATGATTTTAGACCTTGTCTATCGAAAAGTGGTTATTTCTGTAGTTCAATTGCTGCAACTATCTGAAAATTGTCTATAGTGTTCCAATCATCTAGTTTGAACAGTTATGTTAAAACATTGCATCAAACGTGATTTTAGACCTTGTCTATGGAAAAGTGGTTATTTCCGTAGTCAATTGCTTCAACTTGCTGAAATTGTCCAAAATGTGCCAATCATCTAGTTTGAACAGTTTATGTTAAAAACATTGTATCCAGAGTGCAAAACACATGATTTTAGACCTTGTCTATGGAAAGTGGTTATTTCCGTAGTTCAATTGCTGCAACTTGCTGAAATTGTCCATAGTGTTCCAATCATCTAGTTTGAACAGTTATGTTAAAACATTGTATCCAGAGTGCATCAAACATGATTTTAGACCTTGTCTATGGAAAAGTGGTTATTTCCGTAGTTCAATTGCTGCAACTTGCTGAAAATTGTCCATAGTGTTCCAATCATCTAGTTTGAACAGTTATGTTAAAAACATTGCTTCCAGAGTGCATCAAACATGTTTTTGATACCGTGTCTATGGAAAAGTGGTTATTTCTGTAGTTCAATTGCTGCAACTATCTGAAATTGTCTATAGTGTTCCATCATCTAGTTTGAACAGTTATGTTAAAAACATTGTATCCAAGTGCATCAAACATGATTTTAGACCTTGTCTATGGAAAAGTGGTTATTTCCGTAGTTCAATTGCTGCAACTTGCTGAAATTGTCCTAGTGGTTCCAATCATCTAGTTTGAACAGTTATTTAAAAACATTGCATCAAACATGATTTTAGACCTTGTCTATGGAAAAGTGGTTATTCCGTAGTTCAATTGCTGCAACTGCTGAAAATTGTCCCAATATGTTCCAATCATCTATTTTGAACAGTTATGTTAAAACATTGTATCCAGAGTGCATCAACATGATTTTAGACCTTGTCTATGGAAAAGTGGTTATTTCTGTAGTTCAATTGCTGCACTATGCTGAAAATTGTCCATAGTGTTCCAATCATCTAGTTTGAACAGTTTATGTAAAAACATGTATCCAGAGTGCATCAAACTGATTTTAGACCTTGTCTATGGAAAAGTGGTTATTTCCGTAGTTCAATTGCTGCAACTTGCTGAAAATTGTCCATAGTGTTCCAATCATCTAGTTTGAACAGTTTATGTTAAAAACATTGTATCCAAGTGCATCAAACGATTTTAGAACCTGTCTATGGAAAAGTGGTTATTTCTGTAGTTCATTGCTGCACTTGCTGAAATTGTCCATAGTGTTCCAATCATCTAGTTTGAACAGTTATGTTAAAAACATTGTATCCAAGTGCATCAAACATGATTTTAGACCTTGTCTATGGAAAAGTGTTATTTCTGTAGTTCAATTGCTGCAACTTGCTGAAAATTGTCCATAGTGTTCCATTCATTAGTTTGAACAGTTTATGTAAAAAACATTGTATCCAGAGTGCATCAACATGATTTAGACCTTGTCTATGGAAAGTGGTTATTTCTGTAGTTCAATTGCTGCAACATGCTGAAAATTGTCCATAGTGTTCCAATCATCTAGTTTGAACAGTTATGTTAAAACATGCATCCAGAGTACATGATTTTAGACCTTGTCTATGGAAAAGTGGTTATTTCTGTAGTTTCAATTGCTGCAACTTGCTGAAATTGTCCATAGTGTTCCATCATCTAGTTTGAACAGTTATGTTAAAAACATTGTATCCAGAGTGCATCAAACATGATTTTAGACCTTGTCTATGGAAAAGTGTTTTATTTTCCGTAGTTCAATTGCTTCACTTGCTGAAAATTGTCCATAGTGTTCCAATCATCTAGTTTGAACAGTTATGTTAAAAACATTGTATCCAAGTGCATCAAACATGATTTTAGACCTTGTCTATCGAAAAGTGGTTATTTCTGTAGTTCAATTGCTGCAACTTGCTGAAAATTGTCCATAGTGTTCCAATCATCTAGTTTGAACGTTATGTAAAACATTGTATCCAGAGTGCATCAAACATGATTTTAGACCTTGTCTATGGAAAAGTGGTTATTTCTGTATTTCAATTGCTGCAACATGCTGAAAATTGTCCATAGTGTTCCATTAATCTAGTTTAAACAGTTTCTGTTAAAAACATTGTATCCAGAGTGCATCAAACATGATTTTAGACCTTGTCTATGGAAAAGTGTTATTTCTGTAGTTCCATTGCTGCAACATGCTGAAATTGTCCTAGTGTTCCATTATCTAGTTTGAACAGTTATGTTAAAAAACATTGTATCCAGAGTGCATCAACATGATTTTAGACCTTGTCTATCGAAAAGTGGTTATTTCTGTAGTTCAATTGCTGCAACTATGCTGAAAATTGTCTATAGTGTTCCAATCATCTAGTTGAACAGTTTATGTTAAAAACATTGCATCAAACGTGATTTTAGACCTTGTCTATGGAAAAGTGGTTATTTCCGTAGTTCAATTGCTGCAACTTGCTGAAAATTGTCCATAAGTGCCAATCATCTAGTTTGAACAGTTATGTTAAAACATTGTATCCAGAGTGCATCAAACATGATTTTAGACCTTGTCTATGGAAAGTGGTTATTTCCGTAGTTCAATTGCTGCAACTTGCTGAATTGTCCATAGTGTTCCAATCATCTAGTTTGAACAGTTATGTTAAAAACATTGTATCCAGAGTGCATCAAACATGATTTTAGACCTTGTCTATGGAAAGTGGTTATTTCCGTAGTTCAATTGATTCAACTTGCTCAAATTGTCCATAGTGTTCCAATCATCTAGTTTGAACAGTTATGTTAAAACATTGTATCCAAGTGCATCAATGATTTTAGACTTGTCTATGGAAAAGTGTTTATTTTCTGTAGTTTAATTGCTGCAACTTGCTGAAATTGTCCATAGTGTTCCAATCATCTAGTTTGAACAGTTATGTTAAAACATTGTACCAGAGTGCATCAAACATGATTTTAGACCTTGTCTATGGAAAAGTGTTATTTCTGTAGTTCAATTGCTGCAACTATCTGAAAATTGTCCATAGTGTTCCAATCATCTAGTTTGAAAAGTTATGTTAAAAACATTGTTCCAGAGTGCATCAAACTGATTTTAGACCTTGTCTATGGAAAAGTGGTTATTTCTGTAGTTCAATTGCTGCCTAATCTGAAAATTGTCCATAGTGTTCCAATCATCTAGTTTGAACAGTTATGTTAAAAACATTGTATCCAGAGTGCATCAAACATGATTTTAGACCTTGTCTATGGAAAAGTGGTTATTTCTGTAGTTCAATTGCTGCAACTTGCTGAAAATTGTCCATAGTGTTCCATTAATCTAGTTTGAACAGTTATGTAAAAACATTGTATCCAGAGTGCATCAAACATGATTTTAGACCTTGTCTATGGAAAAGTGGTTATTTCTGTAGTTCAATTGCTGCAACTTGCTGAAAATTGTCCATAGTGTTCCATTATCTAGTTTGAACAGTTATGTAAAAAACATTGTATCCAGAGTGCATCAAACATGATTTTAGACCTTGTCTATCGAAAAGTGGTTATTTCTGTAGTTCAATTGCTGCAACTATCTGAAAATTGTCCTATAGTGTTCCAATCATCTAGTTTGAACAGTTATGTTAAAAACATTGTATCCAGAGTGCATCAACATGATTTTAGACCTTGTCTATCGAAAAGTGGTTATTTCTGTAGTTCAATTGCTGCAACAATGCTGAAAATTGTCCATAGTGTTCCAATCATCTAGTTTGAACAGTTCTGTAAAAACATTGTATCCAGAGTGCATCAAACATGATTTTAGACCTTGTCTATCGAAAAGTGGTTATTTCTGTAGTTCAATTGCTGCAACTATCTGAAAATTGTCTATAGTGTTCCAATCATCTAGTTTGAACAGTTATTAAAAACATTGCATCAAACGTGATTTTAGACCTTGTCTATGGAAAAGTGGTTATTTCCGTAGTTCAATTGCTTCAACTTGCTGAAAATTGTCCAAAGTGTTCCAATCATCTAGTTTGAACAGTTATGTTAAAAACATTGTATCCAGAGTGCATCAAACATGATTTTAGACCTTGTCTATGGAAAGTGGTTATTTCCGTAGTTCAATTGCTGCAACTTGCTGAAATTGTCCATAGTGTTCCAATCATCTAGTTTGAACAGTTATGTTAAAAACATTGTATCCAGAGTGCATCAAACATGATTTTAGACCTTGTCTATGGAAAAGTGGTTATTTCCGTAGTTCAATTGCTGCAACTTGCTGAAAATTGTCCATAGTGTTCCAATCATCTAGTTTGAACAGTTATGTTAAAAACATTGTATCCAGAGTGCATCAAACATGATTTTAGACCTTGTCTATGAAAAGTGGTTATTTCCGTAGTTCAATTGCTGCAACTTGCTGAAATTGTCCATAGTGTTCCAATCATCTAGTTTGAACAGTTATGTTAAAAACATTGTTCCAGAGTGCATCAAACATGATTTTAGACCTTGTCTATGGAAAAGTGGTTATTTCTGTAGTTCAATTGCTGCAACTATGCTGAAAATTGTCCATAGTGTTCCAATCATCTAGTTTGAACAGTTATGTTAAAAACATTGTATCCAGAGTGCATCAACATGATTTTAGACCTTGTCTATGGAAAAGTGGTTATTTCTGTAGTTCAATTGCTGCAACAATGCTGAAAATTGTCCATAGTGTTCCAATCATCTAGTTTGAACAGTTTCTGTAAAAACATTGTATCCAGAGTGCATCAAACATGATTTTAGACCTTGTCTATCGAAAAGTGGTTATTTCTGTAGTTCAATTGCTGCAAACATGCTGAAAATTGTCCATAGTGTTCCATCATCTAGTTTGAACAGTTCTGTTAAAAACATTGTATCCAGAGTGCATCAAACATGATTTTAGACCTTGTCTATGGAAAAGTGGTTATTTCTGTAGTTCAATTGCTGCAACTTGCTGAAAATTGTCCATAGTGTTCCAATCATCTAGTTTGAACAGTTATGTTAAAAACATTGTATCCAGAGTGCATCAAACATGATTTTAGACCTTGTCTATGGAAAAGTGGTTATTTCCGTAGTTCAATTGCTTCAACTTGCTGAAAATTGTCCATAGTGTTCCAATCATCTAGTTTGAACAGTTATGTTAAAAACATTGTATCCAGAGTGCATCAAACATGATTTTAGACCTTGTCTATGGAAAAGTGGTTATTTCTGTAGTTCAATTGCTGCAACTTGCTGAAAATTGTCCATAGTGTTCCAATCATCTAGTTTGAACAGTTATGTTAAAAACATTGTATCCAGAGTGCATCAAACATGATTTTAGACCTTGTCTATGGAAAAGTGGTTATTTCCGTAGTTCAATTGCTGCAACTATGCTGAAAATTGTCCATAGTGTTCCAATCATCTAGTTTGAACAGTTATGTTAAAAACATTGTATCCAGAGTGCATCAAACATGATTTTAGACCTTGTCTATGGAAAAGTGGTTATTTCTGTAGTTCAATTGCTGCAACTTGCTGAAAATTGTCCATAGTGTTCAATCATCTAGTTTGAACAGTTATGTTAAAAACATTGTATCCAGAGTGCATCAAACATGATTTTAGACCTTGTCTATGGAAAAGTGGTTATTTCTGTAGTTCAATTGCTGCAACTTGCTGAAAATTGTCCATAGTGTTCCAATCATCTAGTTTGAACAGTTATGTAAAAACATTGTATCCAGAGTGCATCAAACATGATTTTAGACCTTGTCTATGGAAAAGTGGTTATTTCTGTAGTTCAATTGCTGCAACTTGCTGAAAATTGTCCATAGTGTTCCAATCATCTAGTTTGAACAGTTATGTTAAAAACATTGTATCCAGAGTGCATCAAACATGATTTTAGACCTTGTCTATGGAAAAGTGGTTATTTCTGTAGTTCAATTGCTGCAACTATGCTGAAAATTGTCCATAGTGTTCCAATCATCTAGTTTGAACAGTTATGTTAAAAACATTGTATCCAGAGTGCATCAAACATGATTTTAGACCTTGTCTATGGAAAAGTGGTTATTTCTGTAGTTCAATTGCTGCAACTTGCTGAAAATTGTCCATAGTGTTCCAATCATCTAGTTTGAACAGTTATGTTAAAAACATTGTATCCAGAGTGCATCAAACATGATTTTAGACCTTGTCTATGGAAAAGTGGTTATTTCTGTAGTTCAATTGCTGCAACTATGCTGAAAATTGTCCATAGTGTTCCAATCATCTAGTTTGAACAGTTATGTTAAAAACATTGCATCAAACATGATTTTAGACCTTGTCTATGGAAAAGTGGTTATTTCCGTAGTTCAATTGCTGCAACTTGCTGAAAATTGTCCATAGTGTTCCAATCATCTAGTTTGAACAGTTATGTTAAAAACATTGTATCCAGAGTGCATCAAACATGATTTTAGACCTTGTCTATGGAAAAGTGGTTATTTCCGTAGTTCAATTGCTGCAACTTGCTGAAAATTGTCCATAGTGTTCCAATCATCTAGTTTGAACAGTTATGTTAAAAACATTGTATCCAGAGTGCATCAAACATGATTTTAGACCTTGTCTATGGAAAGTGGTTATTTCCGTAGTTCAATTGCTGCAACTTGCTGAAAATTGTCCATAGTGTTCCAATCATCTAGTTTGAACAGTTATGTTAAACATTGTATCCAGAGTGCATCAAACATGATTTTAGACCTTGTCTATGGAAAAGTGGTTATTTCCGTAGTTCAATTGCTGCAACTTGCTGAAAATTGTCCATAGTGTTCCAATCATCTAGTTTGAACAGTTATGTTAAAACATTGTATCCAGAGTGCATCAAACATGATTTTAGACCTTGTCTATGGAAAAGTGGTTATTTCTGTAGTTCAATTGCTGCAACTTCTGAAAATTGTCCATAGTGTTCCAATCATCTAGTTTGAACAGTTATGTTAAAAACATTGTATCCAGAGTGCATCAAACATGATTTTAGACCTTGTCTATGGAAAAGTGGTTATTTTCTGTAGTTCAATTGCTGCAACTTGCTGAAAATTGTCCATAGTGTTCCAATCATCTAGTTTGAACAGTTATGTTAAAAACATTGTATCCAGAGTGCATCAAACATGATTTTAGACCTTGTCTATGGAAAAGTGGTTATTTCTGTAGTTCAATTGCTGCAACTTGCTGAAAATTGTCCATAGTGTTCCATCATCTAGTTTGAACAGTTATGTTAAAAACATTGTATCCAGAGTGCATCAAACATGATTTTAGACCTTGTCTATGGAAAAGTGGTTATTTCTGTAGTTCATTGCTGCAACTTGCTGAAAATTGTCCATAGTGTTCCAATCATCTAGTTTGAACAGTTATGTAAAAACATTGTATCCAGAGTGCATCAAACATGATTTTAGACCTTGTCTATGGAAAAGTGGTTATTTCTGTAGTTCAATTGCTGCAACTTGCTGAAAATTGTCCATAGTGTTCCAATCATCTAGTTTGAACAGTTATGTAAAAAACATTGTATCCAGAGTGCATCAAACATGATTTTAGACCTTGTCTATGGAAAAGTGGTTATTTCTGTAGTTCAATTGCTGCAACTATGCTGAAAATTGTCCATAGTGTTCCAATCATCTAGTTTGAACAGTTATGTTAAAAACATTGCATCAAACGTGATTTTAGACCTTGTCTATGGAAAAGTGGTTATTTCCGTAGTTCAATTGCTTCAACTTGCTGAAAATTGTCCATAGTGTTCCAATCATCTAGTTTGAACAGTTATGTTAAAAACATTGTATCCAGAGTGCATCAAACATGATTTTAGACCTTGTCTATGGAAAGTGGTTATTTCCGTAGTTCAATTGCTGCAACTTGCTGAAAATTGTCCATAGTGTTCCAATCATCTAGTTTGAACAGTTATGTTAAAACATTGTATCCAGAGTGCATCAAACATGATTTTAGACCTTGTCTATGGAAAAGTGGTTATTTCCGTAGTTCAATTGCTGCAACTTGCTGAAAATTGTCCATAGTGTTCCAATCATCTAGTTTGAACAGTTATGTTAAAAACATTGTATCCAGAGTGCATCAAACATGATTTTAGACCTTGTCTATGGAAAAGTGGTTATTTCTGTAGTTCAATTGCTGCAACTTGCTGAAAATTGTCCATAGTGTTCCAATCATCTAGTTTGAACAGTTATGTTAAAAACATTGTATCCAGAGTGCATCAAACATGATTTTAGACCTTGTCTATGGAAAAGTGGTTATTTCTGTAGTTCAATTGCTGCAACTTGCTGAAAATTGTCCATAGTGTTCCAATCATCTAGTTTGAACAGTTATGTTAAAAACATTGTATCCAGAGTGCATCAAACATGATTTTAGACCTTGTCTATGGAAAAGTGGTTATTTCTGTAGTTCAATTGCTGCAACTTGCTGAAAATTGTCCATAGTGTTCCATCATCTAGTTTGAACAGTTATGTTAAAAACATTGTATCCAGAGTGCATCAAACATGATTTTAGACCTTGTCTATGGAAAAGTGGTTATTTCTGTAGTTCAATTGCTGCAACTATGCTGAAAATTGTCCATAGTGTTCCAATCATCTAGTTTGAACAGTTATGTTAAAAACATTGCATCAAAACATGATTTTAGACCTTGTCTATGGAAAAGTGGTTATTTCCGTAGTTCAATTGCTGCAACTTGCTGAAAATTGTCCATAGTGTTCCAATCATCTAGTTTGAACAGTTATGTTAAAAACATTGTATCCAGAGTGCATCAAACATGATTTTAGACCTTGTCTATGGAAAAGTGGTTATTTCCGTAGTTCAATTGCTGCAACTTGCTGAAAATTGTCCATAGTGTTCCAATCATCTAGTTTGAACAGTTATGTTAAAAACATTGTATCCAGAGTGCATCAAACATGATTTTAGACCTTGTCTATGGAAAAGTGGTTATTTCCGTAGTTCAATTGCTGCAACTTGCTGAAAATTGTCCATAGTGTTCCAATCATCTAGTTTGAACAGTTATGTTAAAAACATTGTATCCAGAGTGCATCAAACATGATTTTAGACCTTGTCTATCGAAAAGTGGTTATTTCTGTAGTTCAATTGCTGCAACTTGCTGAAAATTGTCCATAGTGTTCCAATCATCTAGTTTGAACAGTTATGTTAAAAACATTGTATCCAGAGTGCATCAAACATGATTTTAGACCTTGTCTATGGAAAAGTGGTTATTTCTGTAGTTCAATTGCTGCAACTTGCTGAAAATTGTCCATAGTGTTCCAATCATCTAGTTTGAACAGTTATGTTAAAACATTGTATCCAGAGTGCATCAAACATGATTTTAGACCTTGTCTATGGAAAAGTGGTTATTTCTGTAGTTCAATTGCTGCAACTTGCTGAAAATTGTCCATAGTGTTCCAATCATCTAGTTTGAACAGTTATGTTAAAAACATTGTATCCAGAGTGCATCAAACATGATTTTAGACCTTGTCTATGGAAAAGTGGTTATTTCTGTAGTTCAATTGCTGCAACTTGCTGAAAATTGTCCATAGTGTTCCAATCATCTAGTTTGAACAGTTATGTTAAAAACATTGCATCAAACGTGATTTTAGACCTTGTCTATGGAAAAGTGGTTATTTCCGTAGTTCAATTGCTTCAACTTGCTGAAAATTGTCCATAGTGTGCCAATCATCTAGTTTGAACAGTTATGTTAAAAACATTGTATCCAGAGTGCATCAAACATGATTTTAGACCTTGTCTATGGAAAAGTGGTTATTTCCGTAGTTCAATTGCTGCAACTTGCTGAAAATTGTCCATAGTGTTCCAATCATCTAGTTTGAACAGTTATGTTAAAAACATTGTATCCAGAGTGCATCAAACATGATTTTAGACCTTGTCTATGGAAAAGTGGTTATTTCCGTAGTTCAATTGCTGCAACTTGCTGAAAATTGTCCATAGTGTTCCAATCATCTAGTTTGAACAGTTATGTTAAAAACATTGTTCCAGAGTGCATCAAACGTGATTTTAGACCTTGTCTATGGAAAAGTGGTTATTTCTGTAGTTCAATTGCTGCAACTATCTGAAAATTGTCTATAGTGTTCCAATCATCTAGTTTGAACAGTTATGTTAAAAACATTGTATCCAGAGTGCATCAAACATGATTTTAGACCTTGTCTATGGAAAAGTGGTTATTTCTGTAGTTCAATTGCTGCAACAATGCTGAAAATTGTCCATAGTGTTCCAATCATCTAGTTTGAACAGTTATGTTAAAAACATTGCATCAAACATGATTTTAGACCTTGTCTATGGAAAAGTGGTTATTTCCGTAGTTCAATTGCTGCAACTTGCTGAAAATTGTCCATAGTGTTCCAATCATCTAGTTTGAACAGTTATGTTAAAAACATTGTATCCAGAGTGCATCAAACATGATTTTAGACCTTGTCTATGGAAAAGTGGTTATTTCCGTAGTTCAATTGCTGCAACTTGCTGAAAATTGTCCATAGTGTTCCAATCATCTAGTTTGAACAGTTATGTTAAAAACATTGTATCCAGAGTGCATCAAACATGATTTTAGACCTTGTCTATGGAAAAGTGGTTATTTCCGTAGTTCAATTGCTGCAACTTGCTGAAAATTGTCCATAGTGTTCCAATCATCTAGTTTGAACAGTTATGTTAAAAACATTGTATCCAGAGTGCATCAAACATGATTTTAGACCTTGTCTATGGAAAAGTGGTTATTTCTGTAGTTCAATTGCTGCAACTTGCTGAAAATTGTCCATAGTGTTCCAATCATCTAGTTTGAACAGTTATGTTAAAAACATTGTATCCAGAGTGCATCAAACATGATTTTAGACCTTGTCTATGGAAAAGTGGTTATTTCTGTAGTTCAATTGCTGCAACTATGCTGAAAATTGTCCATAGTGTTCCAATCATCTAGTTTGAACAGTTATGTTAAAAACATTGCATCAAACATGATTTTAGACCTTGTCTATGGAAAAGTGGTTATTTCTGTAGTTCAATTGCTGCAACTTGCTGAAAATTGTCCATAGTGTTCCAATCATCTAGTTTGAACAGTTATGTTAAAAACATTGTATCCAGAGTGCATCAAACATGATTTTAGACCTTGTCTATGGAAAAGTGGTTATTTCCGTAGTTCAATTGCTGCAACTTGCTGAAAATTGTCCATAGTGTTCCAATCATCTAGTTTGAACAGTTATGTTAAAAACATTGTATCCAGAGTGCATCAAACATGATTTTAGACCTTGTCTATGGAAAAGTGGTTATTTCCGTAGTTCAATTGCTGCAACTTGCTGAAAATTGTCCATAGTGTTCCAATCATCTAGTTTGAACAGTTATGTTAAAAACATTGTATCCAGAGTGCATCAAACATGATTTTAGACCTTGTCTATGGAAAAGTGGTTATTTCTGTAGTTCAATTGCTGCAACTTGCTGAAAATTGTCCATAGTGTTCCAATCATCTAGTTTGAACAGTTATGTTAAAAACATTGTATCCAGAGTGCATCAAACATGATTTTAGACCTTGTCTATGGAAAAGTGGTTATTTCTGTAGTTCAATTGCTGCAACTATGCTGAAAATTGTCCATAGTGTTCCAATCATCTAGTTTGAACAGTTATGTTAAAAACATTGTATCCAGAGTGCATCAAACATGATTTTAGACCTTGTCTATGGAAAAGTGGTTATTTCTGTAGTTCAATTGCTGCAACTTGCTGAAAATTGTCCATAGTGTTCCAATCATCTAGTTTGAACAGTTATGTTAAAAACATTGCATCAAACATGATTTTAGACCTTGTCTATGGAAAAGTGGTTATTTCCGTAGTTCAATTGCTTCAACTTGCTGAAAATTGTCCATAGTGTTCCAATCATCTAGTTTGAACAGTTATGTTAAAAACATTGTATCCAGAGTGCATCAAACATGATTTTAGACCTTGTCTATGGGAAAGTGGTTATTTCCGTAGTTCAATTGCTGCAACTTGCTGAAAATTGTCCATAGTGTTCCAATCATCTAGTTTGAACAGTTATGTTAAAAACATTGTATCCAGAGTGCATCAAACATGATTTTAGACCTTGTCTATGGAAAAGTGGTTATTTCCGTAGTTCAATTGCTGCAACTTGCTGAAAATTGTCCATAGTGTTCCAATCATCTAGTTTGAACAGTTATGTTAAAAACATTGTATCCAGAGTGCATCAAACATGATTTTAGACCTTGTCTATGGAAAAGTGGTTATTTCTGTAGTTCAATTGCTGCAACTTGCTGAAAATTGTCCATAGTGTTCCAATCATCTAGTTTGAACAGTTATGTTAAAAACATTGTATCCAGAGTGCATCAAACATGATTTTAGACCTTGTCTATGGAAAAGTGGTTATTTCTGTAGTTCAATTGCTGCAACTTGCTGAAAATTGTCCATAGTGTTCCAATCATCTAGTTTGAACAGTTATGTTAAAAACATTGCAGATCATCAAACGTGATTTTAGACCTTGTCTATGGAAAAGTGGTTATTTCGTAGTTCAATTGCTGCAACTTGCTGAAAATTGTCCATAGTGTTCCAATCATCTAGTTTGAACAGTTATGTTAAAAACATTGTATCCAGAGTGCATCAAACATGATTTTAGACCTTGTCTATGGAAAAGTGGTTATTTCTGTAGTTCAATTGCTGCAACTTGCTGAAAATTGTCCATAGTGTTCCAATCATCTAGTTTGAACAGTTATGTTAAAAACATTGTATCCAGAGTGCATCAAACATGATTTTAGACCTTGTCTATGGAAAAGTGGTTATTTCCGTAGTTCAATTGCTGCAACTTGCTGAAAATTGTCCATAGTGTTCCAATCATCTAGTTTGAACAGTTATGTTAAAAACATTGTATCCAGAGTGCATCAAACATGATTTTAGACCTTGTCTATGGAAAAGTGGTTATTTCTGTAGTTCAATTGCTGCAACTTGCTGAAAATTGTCCATAGTGTTCCAATCATCTAGTTTGAACAGTTATGTTAAAAACATTGTATCCAGAGTGCATCAAACATGATTTTAGACCTTGTCTATGGAAAAGTGGTTATTTCTGTAGTTCAATTGCTGCAACTTGCTGAAAATTGTCCATAGTGTTCCAATCATCTAGTTTGAACAGTTATGTTAAAAACATTGTATCCAGAGTGCATCAAACATGATTTTAGACCTTGTCTATGGAAAAGTGGTTATTTCTGTAGTTCAATTGCTGCAACTTGCTGAAAATTGTCCATAGTGTTCCAATCATCTAGTTTGAACAGTTATGTAAAAACATTGTATCCAGAGTGCATCAAACATGATTTTAGACCTTGTCTATGGAAAAGTGGTTATTTCTGTAGTTCAATTGCTGCAACTTGCTGAAAATTGTCCATAGTGTTCCAATCATCTAGTTTGAACAGTTATGTTAAAAACATTGCATCAAACGTGATTTTAGACCTTGTCTATGGAAAAGTGGTTATTTCCGTAGTTCAATTGCTGCAACTTGCTGAAAATTGTCCATAGTGTTCCAATCATCTAGTTTGAACAGTTATGTTAAAAACATTGTATCCAGAGTGCATCAAACATGATTTTAGACCTTGTCTATGGAAAAGTGGTTATTTCCGTAGTTCAATTGCTGCAACTTGCTGAAAATTGTCCATAGTGTTCCAATCATCTAGTTTGAACAGTTATGTTAAAAACATTGTATCCAGAGTGCATCAAACATGATTTTAGACCTTGTCTATGGAAAAGTGGTTATTTCCGTAGTTCAATTGCTGCAACTTGCTGAAAATTGTCCATAGTGTTCCAATCATCTAGTTTGAACAGTTATGTTAAAAACATTGTATCCAGAGTGCATCAAACATGATTTTAGACCTTGTCTATGGAAAAGTGGTTATTTCTGTAGTTCAATTGCTGCAACTTGCTGAAAATTGTCCATAGTGTTCCAATCATCTAGTTTGAACAGTTATGTTAAAAACATTGTATCCAGAGTGCATCAAACATGATTTTAGACCTTGTCTATGGAAAAGTGGTTATTTCTGTAGTTCAATTGCTGCAACTTGCTGAAAATTGTCCATAGTGTTCCAATCATCTAGTTTGAACAGTTATGTTAAAAACATTGCATCAAACATGATTTTAGACCTTGTCTATGGAAAAGTGGTTATTTCCGTAGTTCAATTGCTGCAACTTGCTGAAAATTGTCCATAGTGTTCCAATCATCTAGTTTGAACAGTTATGTTAAAAACATTGTATCCAGAGTGCATCAAACATGATTTTAGACCTTGTCTATGGAAAAGTGGTTATTTCCGTAGTTCAATTGCTGCAACTTGCTGAAAATTGTCCATAGTGTTCCAATCATCTAGTTTGAACAGTTATGTTAAAAACATTGTATCCAGAGTGCATCAAACATGATTTTAGACCTTGTCTATGGAAAAGTGGTTATTTCCGTAGTTCAATTGCTGCAACTTGCTGAAAATTGTCCATAGTGTTCCAATCATCTAGTTTGAACAGTTATGTTAAAAACATTGTATCCAGAGTGCATCAAACATGATTTTAGACCTTGTCTATGGAAAAGTGGTTATTTCTGTAGTTCAATTGCTGCAACTTGCTGAAAATTGTCCATAGTGTTCCAATCATCTAGTTTGAACAGTTATGTTAAAAACATTGCATCAAACATGATTTTAGACCTTGTCTATGGAAAAGTGGTTATTTCTGTAGTTCAATTGCTGCAACTTGCTGAAAATTGTCCATAGTGTTCCAATCATCTAGTTTGAACAGTTATGTTAAAAACATTGTATCCAGAGTGCATCAAACATGATTTTAGACCTTGTCTATGGAAAAGTGGTTATTTCCGTAGTTCAATTGCTGCAACTTGCTGAAAATTGTCCATAGTGTTCCAATCATCTAGTTTGAACAGTTATGTTAAAAACATTGTATCCAGAGTGCATCAAACATGATTTTAGACCTTGTCTATGGAAAAGTGGTTATTTCCGTAGTTCAATTGCTGCAACTTGCTGAAAATTGTCCATAGTGTTCCAATCATCTAGTTTGAACAGTTATGTTAAAAACATTGTTCCAGAGTGCATCAAACATGATTTTAGACCTTGTCTATGGAAAAGTGGTTATTTCTGTAGTTCAATTGCTGCAACTTGCTGAAAATTGTCCATAGTGTTCCAATCATCTAGTTTGAACAGTTATGTTAAAAACATTGTATCCAGAGTGCATCAAACATGATTTTAGACCTTGTCTATGGAAAAGTGGTTATTTCTGTAGTTCAATTGCTGCAACTATGCTGAAAATTGTCCATAGTGTTCCAATCATCTAGTTTGAACAGTTATGTTAAAAACATTGCATCAAACGTGATTTTAGACCTTGTCTATGGAAAAGTGGTTATTTCCGTAGTTCAATTGCTTCAACTTGCTGAAAATTGTCCATAGTGTTCCAATCATCTAGTTTGAACAGTTATGTTAAAAACATTGTATCCAGAGTGCATCAAACATGATTTTAGACCTTGTCTATGGAAAAGTGGTTATTTCCGTAGTTCAATTGCTGCAACTTGCTGAAAATTGTCCATAGTGTTCCAATCATCTAGTTTGAACAGTTATGTTAAAAACATTGTATCCAGAGTGCATCAAACATGATTTTAGACCTTGTCTATGGAAAAGTGGTTATTTCCGTAGTTCAATTGCTGCAACTTGCTGAAAATTGTCCATAGTGTTCCAATCATCTAGTTTGAACAGTTATGTTAAAAACATTGTATCCAGAGTGCATCAAACATGATTTTAGACCTTGTCTATGGAAAAGTGGTTATTTCTGTAGTTCAATTGCTGCAACTTGCTGAAAATTGTCCATAGTGTTCCAATCATCTAGTTTGAACAGTTATGTTAAAAACATTGTATCCAGAGTGCATCAAACATGATTTTAGACCTTGTCTATGGAAAAGTGGTTATTTCTGTAGTTCAATTGCTGCAACTTGCTGAAAATTGTCCATAGTGTTCCAATCATCTAGTTTGAACAGTTATGTTAAAAACATTGTATCCAGAGTGCATCAAACATGATTTTAGACCTTGTCTATGGAAAAGTGGTTATTTCTGTAGTTCAATTGCTGCAACAATGCTGAAAATTGTCCATAGTGTTCCAATCATCTAGTTTGAACAGTTATGTTAAAAACATTGTATCCAGAGTGCATCAAACATGATTTTAGACCTTGTCTATGGAAAAGTGGTTATTTCTGTAGTTCAATTGCTGCAACTATCTGAAAATTGTCCATAGTGTTCCAATCATCTAGTTTGAACAGTTATGTTAAAAACATTGCATCAAACATGATTTTAGACCTTGTCTATGGAAAAGTGGTTATTTCCGTAGTTCAATTGCTGCAACTTGCTGAAAATTGTCCATAGTGTTCCAATCATCTAGTTTGAACAGTTATGTTAAAAACATTGTATCCAGAGTGCATCAAACATGATTTTAGACCTTGTCTATGGAAAAGTGGTTATTTCCGTAGTTCAATTGCTGCAACTTGCTGAAAATTGTCCATAGTGTTCCAATCATCTAGTTTGAACAGTTATGTTAAAAACATTGTATCCAGAGTGCATCAAACATGATTTTAGACCTTGTCTATGGAAAAGTGGTTATTTCCGTAGTTCAATTGCTGCAACTTGCTGAAAATTGTCCATAGTGTTCCAATCATCTAGTTTGAACAGTTATGTTAAAAACATTGTATCCAGAGTGCATCAAACATGATTTTAGACCTTGTCTATGGAAAAGTGGTTATTTCTGTAGTTCAATTGCTGCAACTATGCTGAAAATTGTCCATAGTGTTCCAATCATCTAGTTTGAACAGTTATGTTAAAAACATTGTATCCAGAGTGCATCAAACATGATTTTAGACCTTGTCTATGGAAAAGTGGTTATTTCTGTAGTTCAATTGCTGCAACTTGCTGAAAATTGTCCATAGTGTTCCAATCATCTAGTTTGAACAGTTATGTTAAAAACATTGCATCAAACATGATTTTAGACCTTGTCTATGGAAAAGTGGTTATTTCCGTAGTTCAATTGCTGCAACTTGCTGAAAATTGTCCATAGTGTTCCAATCATCTAGTTTGAACAGTTATGTTAAAAACATTGTATCCAGAGTGCATCAAACATGATTTTAGACCTTGTCTATGGAAAAGTGGTTATTTCCGTAGTTCAATTGCTGCAACTTGCTGAAAATTGTCCATAGTGTTCCAATCATCTAGTTTGAACAGTTATGTTAAAAACATTGTATCCAGAGTGCATCAAACATGATTTTAGACCTTGTCTATGGAAAAGTGGTTATTTCCGTAGTTCAATTGCTGCAACTTGCTGAAAATTGTCCATAGTGTTCCAATCATCTAGTTTGAACAGTTATGTTAAAAACATTGTATCCAGAGTGCATCAAACATGATTTTAGACCTTGTCTATGGAAAAGTGGTTATTTCTGTAGTTCAATTGCTGCAACTTGCTGAAAATTGTCCATAGTGTTCCAATCATCTAGTTTGAACAGTTATGTTAAAAACATTGTATCCAGAGTGCATCAAACATGATTTTAGACCTTGTCTATGGAAAAGTGGTTATTTCTGTAGTTCAATTGCTGCAACTTGCTGAAAATTGTCCATAGTGTTCCAATCATCTAGTTTGAACAGTTATGTTAAAAACATTGCATCAAACATGATTTTAGACCTTGTCTATGGAAAAGTGGTTATTTCCGTAGTTCAATTGCTGCAACTTGCTGAAAATTGTCCATAGTGTTCCAATCATCTAGTTTGAACAGTTATGTTAAAAACATTGTATCCAGAGTGCATCAAACATGATTTTAGACCTTGTCTATGGAAAAGTGGTTATTTCCGTAGTTCAATTGCTGCAACTTGCTGAAAATTGTCCATAGTGTTCCAATCATCTAGTTTGAACAGTTATGTTAAAAACATTGTATCCAGAGTGCATCAAACATGATTTTAGACCTTGTCTATGGAAAAGTGGTTATTTCCGTAGTTCAATTGCTGCAACTTGCTGAAAATTGTCCATAGTGTTCCAATCATCTAGTTTGAACAGTTATGTTAAAAACATTGTATCCAGAGTGCATCAAACATGATTTTAGACCTTGTCTATGGAAAAGTGGTTATTTCTGTAGTTCAATTGCTGCAACTTGCTGAAAATTGTCCATAGTGTTCCAATCATCTAGTTTGAACAGTTATGTTAAAAACATTGTATCCAGAGTGCATCAAACATGATTTTAGACCTTGTCTATGGAAAAGTGGTTATTTCTGTAGTTCAATTGCTGCAACTTGCTGAAAATTGTCCATAGTGTTCCAATCATCTAGTTTGAACAGTTATGTTAAAAACATTGTATCCAGAGTGCATCAAACATGATTTTAGACCTTGTCTATGGAAAAGTGGTTATTTCTGTAGTTCAATTGCTGCAACTTGCTGAAAATTGTCCATAGTGTTCCAATCATCTAGTTTGAACAGTTATGTTAAAAACATTGTATCCAGAGTGCATCAAACATGATTTTAGACCTTGTCTATGGAAAAGTGGTTATTTCTGTAGTTCAATTGCTGCAACTTGCTGAAAATTGTCCATAGTGTTCCAATCATCTAGTTTGAACAGTTATGTTAAAAACATTGCATCAAACATGATTTTAGACCTTGTCTATGGAAAAGTGGTTATTTCCGTAGTTCAATTGCTGCAACTTGCTGAAAATTGTCCATAGTGTTCCAATCATCTAGTTTGAACAGTTATGTTAAAAACATTGTATCCAGAGTGCATCAAACATGATTTTAGACCTTGTCTATGGAAAAGTGGTTATTTCCGTAGTTCAATTGCTGCAACTTGCTGAAAATTGTCCATAGTGTTCCAATCATCTAGTTTGAACAGTTATGTTAAAAACATTGTATCCAGAGTGCATCAAACATGATTTTAGACCTTGTCTATGGAAAAGTGGTTATTTCCGTAGTTCAATTGCTGCAACTTGCTGAAAATTGTCCATAGTGTTCCAATCATCTAGTTTGAACAGTTATGTTAAAAACATTGTATCCAGAGTGCATCAAACATGATTTTAGACCTTGTCTATGGAAAAGTGGTTATTTCCGTAGTTCAATTGCTGCAACTTGCTGAAAATTGTCCATAGTGTTCCAATCATCTAGTTTGAACAGTTATGTTAAAAACATTGTATCCAGAGTGCATCAAACATGATTTTAGACCTTGTCTATGGAAAAGTGGTTATTTCCGTAGTTCAATTGCTGCAACTTGCTGAAAATTGTCCATAGTGTTCCAATCATCTAGTTTGAACAGTTATGTTAAAAACATTGTATCCAGAGTGCATCAAACATGATTTTAGACCTTGTCTATGGAAAAGTGGTTATTTCTGTAGTTCAATTGCTGCAACTTGCTGAAAATTGTCCATAGTGTTCCAATCATCTAGTTTGAACAGTTATGTTAAAAACATTGTATCCAGAGTGCATCAAACATGATTTTAGACCTTGTCTATGGAAAAGTGGTTATTTCTGTAGTTCAATTGCTGCAACTTGCTGAAAATTGTCCATAGTGTTCCAATCATCTAGTTTGAACAGTTATGTTAAAAACATTGTATCCAGAGTGCATCAAACATGATTTTAGACCTTGTCTATGGAAAAGTGGTTATTTCTGTAGTTCAATTGCTGCAACTTGCTGAAAATTGTCCATAGTGTTCCAATCATCTAGTTTGAACAGTTATGTTAAAAACATTGCATCAAACATGATTTTAGACCTTGTCTATGGAAAAGTGGTTATTTCCGTAGTTCAATTGCTGCAACTTGCTGAAAATTGTCCATAGTGTTCCAATCATCTAGTTTGAACAGTTATGTTAAAAACATTGTATCCAGAGTGCATCAAACATGATTTTAGACCTTGTCTATGGAAAAGTGGTTATTTCCGTAGTTCAATTGCTGCAACTTGCTGAAAATTGTCCATAGTGTTCCAATCATCTAGTTTGAACAGTTATGTTAAAAACATTGTATCCAGAGTGCATCAAACATGATTTTAGACCTTGTCTATGGAAAAGTGGTTATTTCCGTAGTTCAATTGCTGCAACTTGCTGAAAATTGTCCATAGTGTTCCAATCATCTAGTTTGAACAGTTATGTTAAAAACATTGTATCCAGAGTGCATCAAACATGATTTTAGACCTTGTCTATGGAAAAGTGGTTATTTCTGTAGTTCAATTGCTGCAACTTGCTGAAAATTGTCCATAGTGTTCCAATCATCTAGTTTGAACAGTTATGTTAAAAACATTGTATCCAGAGTGCATCAAACATGATTTTAGACCTTGTCTATGGAAAAGTGGTTATTTCTGTAGTTCAATTGCTGCAACTTGCTGAAAATTGTCCATAGTGTTCCAATCATCTAGTTTGAACAGTTATGTTAAAAACATTGTATCCAGAGTGCATCAAACATGATTTTAGACCTTGTCTATGGAAAAGTGGTTATTTCTGTAGTTCAATTGCTGCAACTTGCTGAAAATTGTCCATAGTGTTCCAATCATCTAGTTTGAACAGTTATGTTAAAAACATTGTATCCAGAGTGCATCAAACATGATTTTAGACCTTGTCTATGGAAAAGTGGTTATTTCTGTAGTTCAATTGCTGCAACTATGCTGAAAATTGTCCATAGTGTTCCAATCATCTAGTTTGAACAGTTATGTTAAAAACATTGCATCAAACATGATTTTAGACCTTGTCTATGGAAAAGTGGTTATTTCCGTAGTTCAATTGCTGCAACTTGCTGAAAATTGTCCATAGTGTTCCAATCATCTAGTTTGAACAGTTATGTTAAAAACATTGTATCCAGAGTGCATCAAACATGATTTTAGACCTTGTCTATGGAAAAGTGGTTATTTCCGTAGTTCAATTGCTGCAACTTGCTGAAAATTGTCCATAGTGTTCCAATCATCTAGTTTGAACAGTTATGTTAAAAACATTGTATCCAGAGTGCATCAAACATGATTTTAGACCTTGTCTATGGAAAAGTGGTTATTTCCGTAGTTCAATTGCTGCAACTTGCTGAAAATTGTCCATAGTGTTCCAATCATCTAGTTTGAACAGTTATGTTAAAAACATTGTATCCAGAGTGCATCAAACATGATTTTAGACCTTGTCTATGGAAAAGTGGTTATTTCTGTAGTTCAATTGCTGCAACTTGCTGAAAATTGTCCATAGTGTTCCAATCATCTAGTTTGAACAGTTATGTTAAAAACATTGTATCCAGAGTGCATCAAACATGATTTTAGACCTTGTCTATGGAAAAGTGGTTATTTCTGTAGTTCAATTGCTGCAACTTGCTGAAAATTGTCCATAGTGTTCCAATCATCTAGTTTGAACAGTTATGTTAAAAACATCCAGAGTGCATCAAACATGATTTTAGACCTTGTCTATGGAAAAGTGGTTATTTCCGTAGTTCAATTGCTGCAACTTGCTGAAAATTGTCCATAGTGTTCCAATCATCTAGTTTGAACAGTTATGTTAAAAACATTGTATCCAGAGTGCATCAAACATGATTTTAGACCTTGTCTATGGAAAAGTGGTTATTTCCGTAGTTCAATTGCTGCAACTTGCTGAAAATTGTCCATAGTGTTCCAATCATCTAGTTTGAACAGTTATGTTAAAAACATTGTATCCAGAGTGCATCAAACATGATTTTAGACCTTGTCTATGGAAAAGTGGTTATTTCTGTAGTTCAATTGCTGCAACTTGCTGAAAATTGTCCATAGTGTTCCAATCATCTAGTTTGAACAGTTATGTTAAAAACATTGTATCCAGAGTGCATCAAACATGATTTTAGACCTTGTCTATGGAAAAGTGGTTATTTCTGTAGTTCAATTGCTGCAACTTGCTGAAAATTGTCCATAGTGTTCCAATCATCTAGTTTGAACAGTTATGTTAAAAACATTGTATCCAGAGTGCATCAAACATGATTTTAGACCTTGTCTATGGAAAAGTGGTTATTTCTGTAGTTCAATTGCTGCAACTTGCTGAAAATTGTCCATAGTGTTCCAATCATCTAGTTTGAACAGTTATGTTAAAAACATTGTATCCAGAGTGCATCAAACATGATTTTAGACCTTGTCTATGGAAAAGTGGTTATTTCTGTAGTTCAATTGCTGCAACTATGCTGAAAATTGTCCATAGTGTTCCAATCATCTAGTTTGAACAGTTATGTTAAAAACATTGCATCAAACATGATTTTAGACCTTGTCTATGGAAAAGTGGTTATTTCCGTAGTTCAATTGCTGCAACTTGCTGAAAATTGTCCATAGTGTTCCAATCATCTAGTTTGAACAGTTATGTTAAAAACATTGTATCCAGAGTGCATCAAACATGATTTTAGACCTTGTCTATGGAAAAGTGGTTATTTCCGTAGTTCAATTGCTGCAACTTGCTGAAAATTGTCCATAGTGTTCCAATCATCTAGTTTGAACAGTTATGTTAAAAACATTGTATCCAGAGTGCATCAAACATGATTTTAGACCTTGTCTATGGAAAAGTGGTTATTTCCGTAGTTCAATTGCTGCAACTTGCTGAAAATTGTCCATAGTGTTCCAATCATCTAGTTTGAACAGTTATGTTAAAAACATTGTATCCAGAGTGCATCAAACATGATTTTAGACCTTGTCTATGGAAAAGTGGTTATTTCTGTAGTTCAATTGCTGCAACTTGCTGAAAATTGTCCATAGTGTTCCAATCATCTAGTTTGAACAGTTATGTTAAAAACATTGTATCCAGAGTGCATCAAACATGATTTTAGACCTTGTCTATGGAAAAGTGGTTATTTCTGTAGTTCAATTGCTGCAACTTGCTGAAAATTGTCCATAGTGTTCCAATCATCTAGTTTGAACAGTTATGTTAAAAACATTGCATCAAACATGATTTTAGACCTTGTCTATGGAAAAGTGGTTATTTCCGTAGTTCAATTGCTGCAACTTGCTGAAAATTGTCCATAGTGTTCCAATCATCTAGTTTGAACAGTTATGTTAAAAACATTGTATCCAGAGTGCATCAAACATGATTTTAGACCTTGTCTATGGAAAAGTGGTTATTTCCGTAGTTCAATTGCTGCAACTTGCTGAAAATTGTCCATAGTGTTCCAATCATCTAGTTTGAACAGTTATGTTAAAAACATTGTATCCAGAGTGCATCAAACATGATTTTAGACCTTGTCTATGGAAAAGTGGTTATTTCCGTAGTTCAATTGCTGCAACTTGCTGAAAATTGTCCATAGTGTTCCAATCATCTAGTTTGAACAGTTATGTTAAAAACATTGTATCCAGAGTGCATCAAACATGATTTTAGACCTTGTCTATGGAAAAGTGGTTATTTCTGTAGTTCAATTGCTGCAACTTGCTGAAAATTGTCCATAGTGTTCCAATCATCTAGTTTGAACAGTTATGTTAAAAACATTGTATCCAGAGTGCATCAAACATGATTTTAGACCTTGTCTATGGAAAAGTGGTTATTTCTGTAGTTCAATTGCTGCAACTTGCTGAAAATTGTCCATAGTGTTCCAATCATCTAGTTTGAACAGTTATGTTAAAAACATTGTATCCAGAGTGCATCAAACATGATTTTAGACCTTGTCTATGGAAAAGTGGTTATTTCCGTAGTTCAATTGCTGCAACTTGCTGAAAATTGTCCATAGTGTTCCAATCATCTAGTTTGAACAGTTATGTTAAAAACATTGTATCCAGAGTGCATCAAACATGATTTTAGACCTTGTCTATGGAAAAGTGGTTATTTCTGTAGTTCAATTGCTGCAACTTGCTGAAAATTGTCCATAGTGTTCCAATCATCTAGTTTGAACAGTTATGTTAAAAACATTGTATCCAGAGTGCATCAAACATGATTTTAGACCTTGTCTATGGAAAAGTGGTTATTTCCGTAGTTCAATTGCTGCAACTTGCTGAAAATTGTCCATAGTGTTCCAATCATCTAGTTTGAACAGTTATGTTAAAAACATTGTATCCAGAGTGCATCAAACATGATTTTAGACCTTGTCTATGGAAAAGTGGTTATTTCTGTAGTTCAATTGCTGCAACTTGCTGAAAATTGTCCATAGTGTTCCAATCATCTAGTTTGAACAGTTATGTTAAAAACATTGTATCCAGAGTGCATCAAACATGATTTTAGACCTTGTCTATGGAAAAGTGGTTATTTCTGTAGTTCAATTGCTGCAACTTGCTGAAAATTGTCCATAGTGTTCCAATCATCTAGTTTGAACAGTTATGTTAAAAACATTGTATCCAGAGTGCATCAAACATGATTTTAGACCTTGTCTATGGAAAAGTGGTTATTTCCGTAGTTCAATTGCTGCAACTTGCTGAAAATTGTCCATAGTGTTCCAATCATCTAGTTTGAACAGTTATGTTAAAAACATTGTATCCAGAGTGCATCAAACATGATTTTAGACCTTGTCTATGGAAAAGTGGTTATTTCCGTAGTTCAATTGCTGCAACTTGCTGAAAATTGTCCATAGTGTTCCAATCATCTAGTTTGAACAGTTATGTTAAAAACATTGTATCCAGAGTGCATCAAACATGATTTTAGACCTTGTCTATGGAAAAGTGGTTATTTCTGTAGTTCAATTGCTGCAACTTGCTGAAAATTGTCCATAGTGTTCCAATCATCTAGTTTGAACAGTTATGTTAAAAACATTGTATCCAGAGTGCATCAAACATGATTTTAGACCTTGTCTATGGAAAAGTGGTTATTTCCGTAGTTCAATTGCTGCAACTTGCTGAAAATTGTCCATAGTGTTCCAATCATCTAGTTTGAACAGTTATGTTAAAAACATTGTATCCAGAGTGCATCAAACATGATTTTAGACCTTGTCTATGGAAAAGTGGTTATTTCTGTAGTTCAATTGCTGCAACTATGCTGAAAATTGTCCATAGTGTTCCAATCATCTAGTTTGAACAGTTATGTTAAAAACATTGTATCCAGAGTGCATCAAACATGATTTTAGACCTTGTCTATGGAAAAGTGGTTATTTCTGTAGTTCAATTGCTGCAACTTGCTGAAAATTGTCCATAGTGTTCCAATCATCTAGTTTGAACAGTTATGTTAAAAACATTGTATCCAGAGTGCATCAAACATGATTTTAGACCTTGTCTATGGAAAAGTGGTTATTTCTGTAGTTCAATTGCTGCAACTTGCTGAAAATTGTCCATAGTGTTCCAATCATCTAGTTTGAACAGTTATGTTAAAAACATCCAGAGTGCATCAAACATGATTTTAGACCTTGTCTATGGAAAAGTGGTTATTTCCGTAGTTCAATTGCTGCAACTTGCTGAAAATTGTCCATAGTGTTCCAATCATCTAGTTTGAACAGTTATGTTAAAAACATTGTATCCAGAGTGCATCAAACATGATTTTAGACCTTGTCTATGGAAAAGTGGTTATTTCTGTAGTTCAATTGCTGCAACTTGCTGAAAATTGTCCATAGTGTTCCAATCATCTAGTTTGAACAGTTATGTTAAAAACATTGTATCCAGAGTGCATCAAACATGATTTTAGACCTTGTCTATGGAAAAGTGGTTATTTCTGTAGTTCAATTGCTGCAACTTGCTGAAAATTGTCCATAGTGTTCCAATCATCTAGTTTGAACAGTTATGTTAAAAACATTGTATCCAGAGTGCATCAAACATGATTTTAGACCTTGTCTATGGAAAAGTGGTTATTTCTGTAGTTCAATTGCTGCAACTTGCTGAAAATTGTCCATAGTGTTCCAATCATCTAGTTTGAACAGTTATGTTAAAAACATTGTATCCAGAGTGCATCAAACATGATTTTAGACCTTGTCTATGGAAAAGTGGTTATTTCCGTAGTTCAATTGCTGCAACTTGCTGAAAATTGTCCATAGTGTTCCAATCATCTAGTTTGAACAGTTATGTTAAAAACATTGTATCCAGAGTGCATCAAACATGATTTTAGACCTTGTCTATGGAAAAGTGGTTATTTCCGTAGTTCAATTGCTGCAACTTGCTGAAAATTGTCCATAGTGTTCCAATCATCTAGTTTGAACAGTTATGTTAAAAACATTGTATCCAGAGTGCATCAAACATGATTTTAGACCTTGTCTATGGAAAAGTGGTTATTTCTGTAGTTCAATTGCTGCAACTTGCTGAAAATTGTCCATAGTGTTCCAATCATCTAGTTTGAACAGTTATGTTAAAAACATTGTATCCAGAGTGCATCAAACATGATTTTAGACCTTGTCTATGGAAAAGTGGTTATTTCTGTAGTTCAATTGCTGCAACTTGCTGAAAATTGTCCATAGTGTTCCAATCATCTAGTTTGAACAGTTATGTTAAAAACATTGTATCCAGAGTGCATCAAACATGATTTTAGACCTTGTCTATGGAAAAGTGGTTATTTCCGTAGTTCAATTGCTGCAACTTGCTGAAAATTGTCCATAGTGTTCCAATCATCTAGTTTGAACAGTTATGTTAAAAACATTGTATCCAGAGTGCATCAAACATGATTTTAGACCTTGTCTATGGAAAAGTGGTTATTTCTGTAGTTCAATTGCTGCAACTTGCTGAAAATTGTCCATAGTGTTCCAATCATCTAGTTTGAACAGTTATGTTAAAAACATTGTATCCAGAGTGCATCAAACATGATTTTAGACCTTGTCTATGGAAAAGTGGTTATTTCCGTAGTTCAATTGCTGCAACTTGCTGAAAATTGTCCATAGTGTTCCAATCATCTAGTTTGAACAGTTATGTTAAAAACATTGTATCCAGAGTGCATCAAACATGATTTTAGACCTTGTCTATGGAAAAGTGGTTATTTCTGTAGTTCAATTGCTGCAACTTGCTGAAAATTGTCCATAGTGTTCCAATCATCTAGTTTGAACAGTTATGTTAAAAACATTGTATCCAGAGTGCATCAAACATGATTTTAGACCTTGTCTATGGAAAAGTGGTTATTTCTGTAGTTCAATTGCTGCAACTTGCTGAAAATTGTCCATAGTGTTCCAATCATCTAGTTTGAACAGTTATGTTAAAAACATTGTATCCAGAGTGCATCAAACATGATTTTAGACCTTGTCTATGGAAAAGTGGTTATTTCTGTAGTTCAATTGCTGCAACTTGCTGAAAATTGTCCATAGTGTTCCAATCATCTAGTTTGAACAGTTATGTTAAAAACATTGTATCCAGAGTGCATCAAACATGATTTTAGACCTTGTCTATGGAAAAGTGGTTATTTCTGTAGTTCAATTGCTGCAACTTGCTGAAAATTGTCCATAGTGTTCCAATCATCTAGTTTGAACAGTTATGTTAAAAACATTGTATCCAGAGTGCATCAAACATGATTTTAGACCTTGTCTATGGAAAAGTGGTTATTTCCGTAGTTCAATTGCTGCAACTTGCTGAAAATTGTCCATAGTGTTCCAATCATCTAGTTTGAACAGTTATGTTAAAAACATTGTATCCAGAGTGCATCAAACATGATTTTAGACCTTGTCTATGGAAAAGTGGTTATTTCCGTAGTTCAATTGCTGCAACTTGCTGAAAATTGTCCATAGTGTTCCAATCATCTAGTTTGAACAGTTATGTTAAAAACATTGTATCCAGAGTGCATCAAACATGATTTTAGACCTTGTCTATGGAAAAGTGGTTATTTCCGTAGTTCAATTGCTGCAACTTGCTGAAAATTGTCCATAGTGTTCCAATCATCTAGTTTGAACAGTTATGTTAAAAACATTGTATCCAGAGTGCATCAAACATGATTTTAGACCTTGTCTATGGAAAAGTGGTTATTTCTGTAGTTCAATTGCTGCAACTTGCTGAAAATTGTCCATAGTGTTCCAATCATCTAGTTTGAACAGTTATGTTAAAAACATTGTATCCAGAGTGCATCAAACATGATTTTAGACCTTGTCTATGGAAAAGTGGTTATTTCCGTAGTTCAATTGCTGCAACTTGCTGAAAATTGTCCATAGTGTTCCAATCATCTAGTTTGAACAGTTATGTTAAAAACATTGTATCCAGAGTGCATCAAACATGATTTTAGACCTTGTCTATGGAAAAGTGGTTATTTCTGTAGTTCAATTGCTGCAACTTGCTGAAAATTGTCCATAGTGTTCCAATCATCTAGTTTGAACAGTTATGTTAAAAACATTGTATCCAGAGTGCATCAAACATGATTTTAGACCTTGTCTATGGAAAAGTGGTTATTTCTGTAGTTCAATTGCTGCAACTTGCTGAAAATTGTCCATAGTGTTCCAATCATCTAGTTTGAACAGTTATGTTAAAAACATTGTATCCAGAGTGCATCAAACATGATTTTAGACCTTGTCTATGGAAAAGTGGTTATTTCTGTAGTTCAATTGCTGCAACTTGCTGAAAATTGTCCATAGTGTTCCAATCATCTAGTTTGAACAGTTATGTTAAAAACATTGTATCCAGAGTGCATCAAACATGATTTTAGACCTTGTCTATGGAAAAGTGGTTATTTCTGTAGTTCAATTGCTGCAACTTGCTGAAAATTGTCCATAGTGTTCCAATCATCTAGTTTGAACAGTTATGTTAAAAACATTGTATCCAGAGTGCATCAAACATGATTTTAGACCTTGTCTATGGAAAAGTGGTTATTTCCGTAGTTCAATTGCTGCAACTTGCTGAAAATTGTCCATAGTGTTCCAATCATCTAGTTTGAACAGTTATGTTAAAAACATTGTATCCAGAGTGCATCAAACATGATTTTAGACCTTGTCTATGGAAAAGTGGTTATTTCTGTAGTTCAATTGCTGCAACTTGCTGAAAATTGTCCATAGTGTTCCAATCATCTAGTTTGAACAGTTATGTTAAAAACATTGTATCCAGAGTGCATCAAACATGATTTTAGACCTTGTCTATGGAAAAGTGGTTATTTCTGTAGTTCAATTGCTGCAACTTGCTGAAAATTGTCCATAGTGTTCCAATCATCTAGTTTGAACAGTTATGTTAAAAACATTGTATCCAGAGTGCATCAAACATGATTTTAGACCTTGTCTATGGAAAAGTGGTTATTTCCGTAGTTCAATTGCTGCAACTTGCTGAAAATTGTCCATAGTGTTCCAATCATCTAGTTTGAACAGTTATGTTAAAAACATTGTATCCAGAGTGCATCAAACATGATTTTAGACCTTGTCTATGGAAAAGTGGTTATTTCTGTAGTTCAATTGCTGCAACTTGCTGAAAATTGTCCATAGTGTTCCAATCATCTAGTTTGAACAGTTATGTTAAAAACATTGTATCCAGAGTGCATCAAACATGATTTTAGACCTTGTCTATGGAAAAGTGGTTATTTCCGTAGTTCAATTGCTGCAACTTGCTGAAAATTGTCCATAGTGTTCCAATCATCTAGTTTGAACAGTTATGTTAAAAACATTGTATCCAGAGTGCATCAAACATGATTTTAGACCTTGTCTATGGAAAAGTGGTTATTTCTGTAGTTCAATTGCTGCAACTTGCTGAAAATTGTCCATAGTGTTCCAATCATCTAGTTTGAACAGTTATGTTAAAAACATTGTATCCAGAGTGCATCAAACATGATTTTAGACCTTGTCTATGGAAAAGTGGTTATTTCCGTAGTTCAATTGCTGCAACTTGCTGAAAATTGTCCATAGTGTTCCAATCATCTAGTTTGAACAGTTATGTTAAAAACATTGTATCCAGAGTGCATCAAACATGATTTTAGACCTTGTCTATGGAAAAGTGGTTATTTCCGTAGTTCAATTGCTGCAACTTGCTGAAAATTGTCCATAGTGTTCCAATCATCTAGTTTGAACAGTTATGTTAAAAACATTGTATCCAGAGTGCATCAAACATGATTTTAGACCTTGTCTATGGAAAAGTGGTTATTTCTGTAGTTCAATTGCTGCAACTTGCTGAAAATTGTCCATAGTGTTCCAATCATCTAGTTTGAACAGTTATGTTAAAAACATTGTATCCAGAGTGCATCAAACATGATTTTAGACCTTGTCTATGGAAAAGTGGTTATTTCCGTAGTTCAATTGCTGCAACTTGCTGAAAATTGTCCATAGTGTTCCAATCATCTAGTTTGAACAGTTATGTTAAAAACATTGTATCCAGAGTGCATCAAACATGATTTTAGACCTTGTCTATGGAAAAGTGGTTATTTCTGTAGTTCAATTGCTGCAACTTGCTGAAAATTGTCCATAGTGTTCCAATCATCTAGTTTGAACAGTTATGTTAAAAACATTGTATCCAGAGTGCATCAAACATGATTTTAGACCTTGTCTATGGAAAAGTGGTTATTTCCGTAGTTCAATTGCTGCAACTTGCTGAAAATTGTCCATAGTGTTCCAATCATCTAGTTTGAACAGTTATGTTAAAAACATTGTATCCAGAGTGCATCAAACATGATTTTAGACCTTGTCTATGGAAAAGTGGTTATTTCTGTAGTTCAATTGCTGCAACTTGCTGAAAATTGTCCATAGTGTTCCAATCATCTAGTTTGAACAGTTATGTTAAAAACATTGTATCCAGAGTGCATCAAACATGATTTTAGACCTTGTCTATGGAAAAGTGGTTATTTCCGTAGTTCAATTGCTGCAACTTGCTGAAAATTGTCCATAGTGTTCCAATCATCTAGTTTGAACAGTTATGTTAAAAACATTGTATCCAGAGTGCATCAAACATGATTTTAGACCTTGTCTATGGAAAAGTGGTTATTTCTGTAGTTCAATTGCTGCAACTTGCTGAAAATTGTCCATAGTGTTCCAATCATCTAGTTTGAACAGTTATGTTAAAAACATTGTATCCAGAGTGCATCAAACATGATTTTAGACCTTGTCTATGGAAAAGTGGTTATTTCTGTAGTTCAATTGCTGCAACTTGCTGAAAATTGTCCATAGTGTTCCAATCATCTAGTTTGAACAGTTATGTTAAAAACATTGTATCCAGAGTGCATCAAACATGATTTTAGACCTTGTCTATGGAAAAGTGGTTATTTCTGTAGTTCAATTGCTGCAACTATGCTGAAAATTGTCCATAGTGTTCCAATCATCTAGTTTGAACAGTTATGTTAAAAACATTGTATTGCATCAAACATGATTTTAGACCTTGTCTATGGAAAAGTGGTTATTTCCGTAGTTCAATTGCTGCAACTTGCTGAAAATTGTCCATAGTGTTCCAATCATCTAGTTTGAACAGTTATGTTAAAAACATTGTATCCAGAGTGCATCAAACATGATTTTAGACCTTGTCTATGGAAAAGTGGTTATTTCTGTAGTTCAATTGCTGCAACTTGCTGAAAATTGTCCATAGTGTTCCAATCATCTAGTTTGAACAGTTATGTTAAAAACATTGTATCCAGAGTGCATCAAACATGATTTTAGACCTTGTCTATGGAAAAGTGGTTATTTCCGTAGTTCAATTGCTGCAACTTGCTGAAAATTGTCCATAGTGTTCCAATCATCTAGTTTGAACAGTTATGTTAAAAACATTGTATCCAGAGTGCATCAAACATGATTTTAGACCTTGTCTATGGAAAAGTGGTTATTTCTGTAGTTCAATTGCTGCAACTTGCTGAAAATTGTCCATAGTGTTCCAATCATCTAGTTTGAACAGTTATGTTAAAAACATTGTATCCAGAGTGCATCAAACATGATTTTAGACCTTGTCTATGGAAAAGTGGTTATTTCCGTAGTTCAATTGCTGCAACTTGCTGAAAATTGTCCATAGTGTTCCAATCATCTAGTTTGAACAGTTATGTTAAAAACATTGTATCCAGAGTGCATCAAACATGATTTTAGACCTTGTCTATGGAAAAGTGGTTATTTCCGTAGTTCAATTGCTGCAACTTGCTGAAAATTGTCCATAGTGTTCCAATCATCTAGTTTGAACAGTTATGTTAAAAACATTGTATCCAGAGTGCATCAAACATGATTTTAGACCTTGTCTATGGAAAAGTGGTTATTTCTGTAGTTCAATTGCTGCAACTTGCTGAAAATTGTCCATAGTGTTCCAATCATCTAGTTTGAACAGTTATGTTAAAAACATTGTATCCAGAGTGCATCAAACATGATTTTAGACCTTGTCTATGGAAAAGTGGTTATTTCCGTAGTTCAATTGCTGCAACTTGCTGAAAATTGTCCATAGTGTTCCAATCATCTAGTTTGAACAGTTATGTTAAAAACATTGTATCCAGAGTGCATCAAACATGATTTTAGACCTTGTCTATGGAAAAGTGGTTATTTCTGTAGTTCAATTGCTGCAACTTGCTGAAAATTGTCCATAGTGTTCCAATCATCTAGTTTGAACAGTTATGTTAAAAACATTGTATCCAGAGTGCATCAAACATGATTTTAGACCTTGTCTATGGAAAAGTGGTTATTTCCGTAGTTCAATTGCTGCAACTTGCTGAAAATTGTCCATAGTGTTCCAATCATCTAGTTTGAACAGTTATGTTAAAAACATTGTATCCAGAGTGCATCAAACATGATTTTAGACCTTGTCTATGGAAAAGTGGTTATTTCCGTAGTTCAATTGCTGCAACTTGCTGAAAATTGTCCATAGTGTTCCAATCATCTAGTTTGAACAGTTATGTTAAAAACATTGTATCCAGAGTGCATCAAACATGATTTTAGACCTTGTCTATGGAAAAGTGGTTATTTCTGTAGTTCAATTGCTGCAACTTGCTGAAAATTGTCCATAGTGTTCCAATCATCTAGTTTGAACAGTTATGTTAAAAACATTGTATCCAGAGTGCATCAAACATGATTTTAGACCTTGTCTATGGAAAAGTGGTTATTTCTGTAGTTCAATTGCTGCAACTTGCTGAAAATTGTCCATAGTGTTCCAATCATCTAGTTTGAACAGTTATGTTAAAAACATTGTATCCAGAGTGCATCAAACATGATTTTAGACCTTGTCTATGGAAAAGTGGTTATTTCTGTAGTTCAATTGCTGCAACTTGCTGAAAATTGTCCATAGTGTTCCAATCATCTAGTTTGAACAGTTATGTTAAAAACATTGCATCAAACATGATTTTAGACCTTGTCTATGGAAAAGTGGTTATTTCCGTAGTTCAATTGCTGCAACTTGCTGAAAATTGTCCATAGTGTTCCAATCATCTAGTTTGAACAGTTATGTTAAAAACATTGTATCCAGAGTGCATCAAACATGATTTTAGACCTTGTCTATGGAAAAGTGGTTATTTCTGTAGTTCAATTGCTGCAACTTGCTGAAAATTGTCCATAGTGTTCCAATCATCTAGTTTGAACAGTTATGTTAAAAACATTGTATCCAGAGTGCATCAAACATGATTTTAGACCTTGTCTATGGAAAAGTGGTTATTTCCGTAGTTCAATTGCTGCAACTTGCTGAAAATTGTCCATAGTGTTCCAATCATCTAGTTTGAACAGTTATGTTAAAAACATTGTATCCAGAGTGCATCAAACATGATTTTAGACCTTGTCTATGGAAAAGTGGTTATTTCTGTAGTTCAATTGCTGCAACTTGCTGAAAATTGTCCATAGTGTTCCAATCATCTAGTTTGAACAGTTATGTTAAAAACATTGTATCCAGAGTGCATCAAACATGATTTTAGACCTTGTCTATGGAAAAGTGGTTATTTCTGTAGTTCAATTGCTGCAACTTGCTGAAAATTGTCCATAGTGTTCCAATCATCTAGTTTGAACAGTTATGTTAAAAACATTGTATCCAGAGTGCATCAAACATGATTTTAGACCTTGTCTATGGAAAAGTGGTTATTTCCGTAGTTCAATTGCTGCAACTTGCTGAAAATTGTCCATAGTGTTCCAATCATCTAGTTTGAACAGTTATGTTAAAAACATTGTATCCAGAGTGCATCAAACATGATTTTAGACCTTGTCTATGGAAAAGTGGTTATTTCCGTAGTTCAATTGCTGCAACTTGCTGAAAATTGTCCATAGTGTTCCAATCATCTAGTTTGAACAGTTATGTTAAAAACATTGTATCCAGAGTGCATCAAACATGATTTTAGACCTTGTCTATGGAAAAGTGGTTATTTCCGTAGTTCAATTGCTGCAACTTGCTGAAAATTGTCCATAGTGTTCCAATCATCTAGTTTGAACAGTTATGTTAAAAACATTGTATCCAGAGTGCATCAAACATGATTTTAGACCTTGTCTATGGAAAAGTGGTTATTTCTGTAGTTCAATTGCTGCAACTTGCTGAAAATTGTCCATAGTGTTCCAATCATCTAGTTTGAACAGTTATGTTAAAAACATTGTATCCAGAGTGCATCAAACATGATTTTAGACCTTGTCTATGGAAAAGTGGTTATTTCTGTAGTTCAATTGCTGCAACTTGCTGAAAATTGTCCATAGTGTTCCAATCATCTAGTTTGAACAGTTATGTTAAAAACATCCAGAGTGCATCAAACATGATTTTAGACCTTGTCTATGGAAAAGTGGTTATTTCCGTAGTTCAATTGCTGCAACTTGCTGAAAATTGTCCATAGTGTTCCAATCATCTAGTTTGAACAGTTATGTTAAAAACATTGTATCCAGAGTGCATCAAACATGATTTTAGACCTTGTCTATGGAAAAGTGGTTATTTCTGTAGTTCAATTGCTGCAACTTGCTGAAAATTGTCCATAGTGTTCCAATCATCTAGTTTGAACAGTTATGTTAAAAACATTGTATCCAGAGTGCATCAAACATGATTTTAGACCTTGTCTATGGAAAAGTGGTTATTTCCGTAGTTCAATTGCTGCAACTTGCTGAAAATTGTCCATAGTGTTCCAATCATCTAGTTTGAACAGTTATGTTAAAAACATTGTATCCAGAGTGCATCAAACATGATTTTAGACCTTGTCTATGGAAAAGTGGTTATTTCCGTAGTTCAATTGCTGCAACTTGCTGAAAATTGTCCATAGTGTTCCAATCATCTAGTTTGAACAGTTATGTTAAAAACATTGTATCCAGAGTGCATCAAACATGATTTTAGACCTTGTCTATGGAAAAGTGGTTATTTCTGTAGTTCAATTGCTGCAACTTGCTGAAAATTGTCCATAGTGTTCCAATCATCTAGTTTGAACAGTTATGTTAAAAACATTGTATCCAGAGTGCATCAAACATGATTTTAGACCTTGTCTATGGAAAAGTGGTTATTTCTGTAGTTCAATTGCTGCAACTTGCTGAAAATTGTCCATAGTGTTCCAATCATCTAGTTTGAACAGTTATGTTAAAAACATTGTATCCAGAGTGCATCAAACATGATTTTAGACCTTGTCTATGGAAAAGTGGTTATTTCTGTAGTTCAATTGCTGCAACTTGCTGAAAATTGTCCATAGTGTTCCAATCATCTAGTTTGAACAGTTATGTTAAAAACATCCAGAGTGCATCAAACATGATTTTAGACCTTGTCTATGGAAAAGTGGTTATTTCTGTAGTTCAATTGCTGCAACTTGCTGAAAATTGTCCATAGTGTTCCAATCATCTAGTTTGAACAGTTATGTTAAAAACATTGTATCCAGAGTGCATCAAACATGATTTTAGACCTTGTCTATGGAAAAGTGGTTATTTCTGTAGTTCAATTGCTGCAACTTGCTGAAAATTGTCCATAGTGTTCCAATCATCTAGTTTGAACAGTTATGTTAAAAACATTGCATCAAACATGATTTTAGACCTTGTCTATGGAAAAGTGGTTATTTCCGTAGTTCAATTGCTGCAACTTGCTGAAAATTGTCCATAGTGTTCCAATCATCTAGTTTGAACAGTTATGTTAAAAACATTGTATCCAGAGTGCATCAAACATGATTTTAGACCTTGTCTATGGAAAAGTGGTTATTTCCGTAGTTCAATTGCTGCAACTTGCTGAAAATTGTCCATAGTGTTCCAATCATCTAGTTTGAACAGTTATGTTAAAAACATTGTATCCAGAGTGCATCAAACATGATTTTAGACCTTGTCTATGGAAAAGTGGTTATTTCCGTAGTTCAATTGCTGCAACTTGCTGAAAATTGTCCATAGTGTTCCAATCATCTAGTTTGAACAGTTATGTTAAAAACATTGTATCCAGAGTGCATCAAACATGATTTTAGACCTTGTCTATGGAAAAGTGGTTATTTCTGTAGTTCAATTGCTGCAACTTGCTGAAAATTGTCCATAGTGTTCCAATCATCTAGTTTGAACAGTTATGTTAAAAACATTGTATCCAGAGTGCATCAAACATGATTTTAGACCTTGTCTATGGAAAAGTGGTTATTTCCGTAGTTCAATTGCTGCAACTTGCTGAAAATTGTCCATAGTGTTCCAATCATCTAGTTTGAACAGTTATGTTAAAAACATTGTATCCAGAGTGCATCAAACATGATTTTAGACCTTGTCTATGGAAAAGTGGTTATTTCTGTAGTTCAATTGCTGCAACTTGCTGAAAATTGTCCATAGTGTTCCAATCATCTAGTTTGAACAGTTATGTTAAAAACATTGTATCCAGAGTGCATCAAACATGATTTTAGACCTTGTCTATGGAAAAGTGGTTATTTCCGTAGTTCAATTGCTGCAACTTGCTGAAAATTGTCCATAGTGTTCCAATCATCTAGTTTGAACAGTTATGTTAAAAACATTGTATCCAGAGTGCATCAAACATGATTTTAGACCTTGTCTATGGAAAAGTGGTTATTTCTGTAGTTCAATTGCTGCAACTTGCTGAAAATTGTCCATAGTGTTCCAATCATCTAGTTTGAACAGTTATGTTAAAAACATTGTATCCAGAGTGCATCAAACATGATTTTAGACCTTGTCTATGGAAAAGTGGTTATTTCTGTAGTTCAATTGCTGCAACTTGCTGAAAATTGTCCATAGTGTTCCAATCATCTAGTTTGAACAGTTATGTTAAAAACATTGTATCCAGAGTGCATCAAACATGATTTTAGACCTTGTCTATGGAAAAGTGGTTATTTCTGTAGTTCAATTGCTGCAACTTGCTGAAAATTGTCCATAGTGTTCCAATCATCTAGTTTGAACAGTTATGTTAAAAACATTGTATCCAGAGTGCATCAAACATGATTTTAGACCTTGTCTATGGAAAAGTGGTTATTTCTGTAGTTCAATTGCTGCAACTTGCTGAAAATTGTCCATAGTGTTCCAATCATCTAGTTTGAACAGTTATGTAAAAACATTGTATCCAGAGTGCATCAAACATGATTTTAGACCTTGTCTATGGAAAAGTGGTTATTTCTGTAGTTCAATTGCTGCAACTTGCTGAAAATTGTCCATAGTGTTCCAATCATCTAGTTTGAACAGTTATGTTAAAAACATTGCATCAAACATGATTTTAGACCTTGTCTATGGAAAAGTGGTTATTTCCGTAGTTCAATTGCTGCAACTTGCTGAAAATTGTCCATAGTGTTCCAATCATCTAGTTTGAACAGTTATGTTAAAAACATTGTATCCAGAGTGCATCAAACATGATTTTAGACCTTGTCTATGGAAAAGTGGTTATTTCTGTAGTTCAATTGCTGCAACTTGCTGAAAATTGTCCATAGTGTTCCAATCATCTAGTTTGAACAGTTATGTTAAAAACATTGTATCCAGAGTGCATCAAACATGATTTTAGACCTTGTCTATGGAAAAGTGGTTATTTCCGTAGTTCAATTGCTGCAACTTGCTGAAAATTGTCCATAGTGTTCCAATCATCTAGTTTGAACAGTTATGTTAAAAACATTGTATCCAGAGTGCATCAAACATGATTTTAGACCTTGTCTATGGAAAAGTGGTTATTTCTGTAGTTCAATTGCTGCAACTTGCTGAAAATTGTCCATAGTGTTCCAATCATCTAGTTTGAACAGTTATGTTAAAAACATTGTATCCAGAGTGCATCAAACATGATTTTAGACCTTGTCTATGGAAAAGTGGTTATTTCCGTAGTTCAATTGCTGCAACTTGCTGAAAATTGTCCATAGTGTTCCAATCATCTAGTTTGAACAGTTATGTTAAAAACATTGTATCCAGAGTGCATCAAACATGATTTTAGACCTTGTCTATGGAAAAGTGGTTATTTCTGTAGTTCAATTGCTGCAACTTGCTGAAAATTGTCCATAGTGTTCCAATCATCTAGTTTGAACAGTTATGTTAAAAACATTGTATCCAGAGTGCATCAAACATGATTTTAGACCTTGTCTATGGAAAAGTGGTTATTTCTGTAGTTCAATTGCTGCAACTTGCTGAAAATTGTCCATAGTGTTCCAATCATCTAGTTTGAACAGTTATGTTAAAAACATTGTATCCAGAGTGCATCAAACATGATTTTAGACCTTGTCTATGGAAAAGTGGTTATTTCTGTAGTTCAATTGCTGCAACTTGCTGAAAATTGTCCATAGTGTTCCAATCATCTAGTTTGAACAGTTATGTTAAAAACATTGTATCCAGAGTGCATCAAACATGATTTTAGACCTTGTCTATGGAAAAGTGGTTATTTCTGTAGTTCAATTGCTGCAACTTGCTGAAAATTGTCCATAGTGTTCCAATCATCTAGTTTGAACAGTTATGTTAAAAACATTGTATCCAGAGTGCATCAAACATGATTTTAGACCTTGTCTATGGAAAAGTGGTTATTTCTGTAGTTCAATTGCTGCAACTTGCTGAAAATTGTCCATAGTGTTCCAATCATCTAGTTTGAACAGTTATGTTAAAAACATTGTATCCAGAGTGCATCAAACATGATTTTAGACCTTGTCTATGGAAAAGTGGTTATTTCTGTAGTTCAATTGCTGCAACTTGCTGAAAATTGTCCATAGTGTTCCAATCATCTAGTTTGAACAGTTATGTTAAAAACATTGTATCCAGAGTGCATCAAACATGATTTTAGACCTTGTCTATGGAAAAGTGGTTATTTCTGTAGTTCAATTGCTGCAACTTGCTGAAAATTGTCCATAGTGTTCCAATCATCTAGTTTGAACAGTTATGTTAAAAACATTGTATCCAGAGTGCATCAAACATGATTTTAGACCTTGTCTATGGAAAAGTGGTTATTTCTGTAGTTCAATTGCTGCAACTTGCTGAAAATTGTCCATAGTGTTCCAATCATCTAGTTTGAACAGTTATGTTAAAAACATTGTATCCAGAGTGCATCAAACATGATTTTAGACCTTGTCTATGGAAAAGTGGTTATTTCCGTAGTTCAATTGCTGCAACTTGCTGAAAATTGTCCATAGTGTTCCAATCATCTAGTTTGAACAGTTATGTTAAAAACATTGTATCCAGAGTGCATCAAACATGATTTTAGACCTTGTCTATGGAAAAGTGGTTATTTCTGTAGTTCAATTGCTGCAACTTGCTGAAAATTGTCCATAGTGTTCCAATCATCTAGTTTGAACAGTTATGTTAAAAACATTGTATCCAGAGTGCATCAAACATGATTTTAGACCTTGTCTATGGAAAAGTGGTTATTTCTGTAGTTCAATTGCTGCAACTTGCTGAAAATTGTCCATAGTGTTCCAATCATCTAGTTTGAACAGTTATGTTAAAAACATTGTATCCAGAGTGCATCAAACATGATTTTAGACCTTGTCTATGGAAAAGTGGTTATTTCCGTAGTTCAATTGCTGCAACTTGCTGAAAATTGTCCATAGTGTTCCAATCATCTAGTTTGAACAGTTATGTTAAAAACATTGTATCCAGAGTGCATCAAACATGATTTTAGACCTTGTCTATGGAAAAGTGGTTATTTCCGTAGTTCAATTGCTGCAACTTGCTGAAAATTGTCCATAGTGTTCCAATCATCTAGTTTGAACAGTTATGTTAAAAACATTGTATCCAGAGTGCATCAAACATGATTTTAGACCTTGTCTATGGAAAAGTGGTTATTTCCGTAGTTCAATTGCTGCAACTTGCTGAAAATTGTCCATAGTGTTCCAATCATCTAGTTTGAACAGTTATGTTAAAAACATTGTATCCAGAGTGCATCAAACATGATTTTAGACCTTGTCTATGGAAAAGTGGTTATTTCCGTAGTTCAATTGCTGCAACTTGCTGAAAATTGTCCATAGTGTTCCAATCATCTAGTTTGAACAGTTATGTTAAAAACATTGTATCCAGAGTGCATCAAACATGATTTTAGACCTTGTCTATGGAAAAGTGGTTATTTCTGTAGTTCAATTGCTGCAACTTGCTGAAAATTGTCCATAGTGTTCCAATCATCTAGTTTGAACAGTTATGTTAAAAACATTGTATCCAGAGTGCATCAAACATGATTTTAGACCTTGTCTATGGAAAAGTGGTTATTTCTGTAGTTCAATTGCTGCAACTTGCTGAAAATTGTCCATAGTGTTCCAATCATCTAGTTTGAACAGTTATGTTAAAAACATTGTATCCAGAGTGCATCAAACATGATTTTAGACCTTGTCTATGGAAAAGTGGTTATTTCTGTAGTTCAATTGCTGCAACTATGCTGAAAATTGTCCATAGTGTTCCAATCATCTAGTTTGAACAGTTATGTTAAAAACATTGCATCAAACATGATTTTAGACCTTGTCTATGGAAAAGTGGTTATTTCCGTAGTTCAATTGCTGCAACTTGCTGAAAATTGTCCATAGTGTTCCAATCATCTAGTTTGAACAGTTATGTTAAAAACATTGTATCCAGAGTGCATCAAACATGATTTTAGACCTTGTCTATGGAAAAGTGGTTATTTCCGTAGTTCAATTGCTGCAACTTGCTGAAAATTGTCCATAGTGTTCCAATCATCTAGTTTGAACAGTTATGTTAAAAACATTGTATCCAGAGTGCATCAAACATGATTTTAGACCTTGTCTATGGAAAAGTGGTTATTTCTGTAGTTCAATTGCTGCAACTTGCTGAAAATTGTCCATAGTGTTCCAATCATCTAGTTTGAACAGTTATGTTAAAAACATTGTATCCAGAGTGCATCAAACATGATTTTAGACCTTGTCTATGGAAAAGTGGTTATTTCTGTAGTTCAATTGCTGCAACTTGCTGAAAATTGTCCATAGTGTTCCAATCATCTAGTTTGAACAGTTATGTTAAAAACATTGTATCCAGAGTGCATCAAACATGATTTTAGACCTTGTCTATGGAAAAGTGGTTATTTCTGTAGTTCAATTGCTGCAACTTGCTGAAAATTGTCCATAGTGTTCCAATCATCTAGTTTGAACAGTTATGTTAAAAACATTGTATCCAGAGTGCATCAAACATGATTTTAGACCTTGTCTATGGAAAAGTGGTTATTTCTGTAGTTCAATTGCTGCAACTTGCTGAAAATTGTCCATAGTGTTCCAATCATCTAGTTTGAACAGTTATGTTAAAAACATTGTATCCAGAGTGCATCAAACATGATTTTAGACCTTGTCTATGGAAAAGTGGTTATTTCCGTAGTTCAATTGCTGCAACTTGCTGAAAATTGTCCATAGTGTTCCAATCATCTAGTTTGAACAGTTATGTTAAAAACATTGTATCCAGAGTGCATCAAACATGATTTTAGACCTTGTCTATGGAAAAGTGGTTATTTCCGTAGTTCAATTGCTGCAACTTGCTGAAAATTGTCCATAGTGTTCCAATCATCTAGTTTGAACAGTTATGTTAAAAACATTGTATCCAGAGTGCATCAAACATGATTTTAGACCTTGTCTATGGAAAAGTGGTTATTTCCGTAGTTCAATTGCTGCAACTTGCTGAAAATTGTCCATAGTGTTCCAATCATCTAGTTTGAACAGTTATGTTAAAAACATTGTATCCAGAGTGCATCAAACATGATTTTAGACCTTGTCTATGGAAAAGTGGTTATTTCCGTAGTTCAATTGCTGCAACTTGCTGAAAATTGTCCATAGTGTTCCAATCATCTAGTTTGAACAGTTATGTTAAAAACATTGTATCCAGAGTGCATCAAACATGATTTTAGACCTTGTCTATGGAAAAGTGGTTATTTCTGTAGTTCAATTGCTGCAACTTGCTGAAAATTGTCCATAGTGTTCCAATCATCTAGTTTGAACAGTTATGTTAAAAACATTGTATCCAGAGTGCATCAAACATGATTTTAGACCTTGTCTATGGAAAAGTGGTTATTTCTGTAGTTCAATTGCTGCAACTTGCTGAAAATTGTCCATAGTGTTCCAATCATCTAGTTTGAACAGTTATGTTAAAAACATTGTATCCAGAGTGCATCAAACATGATTTTAGACCTTGTCTATGGAAAAGTGGTTATTTCTGTAGTTCAATTGCTGCAACTTGCTGAAAATTGTCCATAGTGTTCCAATCATCTAGTTTGAACAGTTATGTTAAAAACATTGTATCCAGAGTGCATCAAACATGATTTTAGACCTTGTCTATGGAAAAGTGGTTATTTCCGTAGTTCAATTGCTGCAACTTGCTGAAAATTGTCCATAGTGTTCCAATCATCTAGTTTGAACAGTTATGTTAAAAACATTGTATCCAGAGTGCATCAAACATGATTTTAGACCTTGTCTATGGAAAAGTGGTTATTTCTGTAGTTCAATTGCTGCAACTTGCTGAAAATTGTCCATAGTGTTCCAATCATCTAGTTTGAACAGTTATGTTAAAAACATTGTATCCAGAGTGCATCAAACATGATTTTAGACCTTGTCTATGGAAAAGTGGTTATTTCTGTAGTTCAATTGCTGCAACTTGCTGAAAATTGTCCATAGTGTTCCAATCATCTAGTTTGAACAGTTATGTTAAAAACATTGTATCCAGAGTGCATCAAACATGATTTTAGACCTTGTCTATGGAAAAGTGGTTATTTCCGTAGTTCAATTGCTGCAACTTGCTGAAAATTGTCCATAGTGTTCCAATCATCTAGTTTGAACAGTTATGTTAAAAACATTGTATCCAGAGTGCATCAAACATGATTTTAGACCTTGTCTATGGAAAAGTGGTTATTTCCGTAGTTCAATTGCTGCAACTTGCTGAAAATTGTCCATAGTGTTCCAATCATCTAGTTTGAACAGTTATGTTAAAAACATTGTATCCAGAGTGCATCAAACATGATTTTAGACCTTGTCTATGGAAAAGTGGTTATTTCCGTAGTTCAATTGCTGCAACTTGCTGAAAATTGTCCATAGTGTTCCAATCATCTAGTTTGAACAGTTATGTTAAAAACATTGTATCCAGAGTGCATCAAACATGATTTTAGACCTTGTCTATGGAAAAGTGGTTATTTCTGTAGTTCAATTGCTGCAACTTGCTGAAAATTGTCCATAGTGTTCCAATCATCTAGTTTGAACAGTTATGTTAAAAACATTGTATCCAGAGTGCATCAAACATGATTTTAGACCTTGTCTATGGAAAAGTGGTTATTTCCGTAGTTCAATTGCTGCAACTTGCTGAAAATTGTCCATAGTGTTCCAATCATCTAGTTTGAACAGTTATGTTAAAAACATTGTATCCAGAGTGCATCAAACATGATTTTAGACCTTGTCTATGGAAAAGTGGTTATTTCTGTAGTTCAATTGCTGCAACTTGCTGAAAATTGTCCATAGTGTTCCAATCATCTAGTTTGAACAGTTATGTTAAAAACATTGTATCCAGAGTGCATCAAACATGATTTTAGACCTTGTCTATGGAAAAGTGGTTATTTCCGTAGTTCAATTGCTGCAACTTGCTGAAAATTGTCCATAGTGTTCCAATCATCTAGTTTGAACAGTTATGTTAAAAACATTGTATCCAGAGTGCATCAAACATGATTTTAGACCTTGTCTATGGAAAAGTGGTTATTTCTGTAGTTCAATTGCTGCAACTTGCTGAAAATTGTCCATAGTGTTCCAATCATCTAGTTTGAACAGTTATGTTAAAAACATTGTATCCAGAGTGCATCAAACATGATTTTAGACCTTGTCTATGGAAAAGTGGTTATTTCTGTAGTTCAATTGCTGCAACTTGCTGAAAATTGTCCATAGTGTTCCAATCATCTAGTTTGAACAGTTATGTTAAAAACATTGTATCCAGAGTGCATCAAACATGATTTTAGACCTTGTCTATGGAAAAGTGGTTATTTCTGTAGTTCAATTGCTGCAACTTGCTGAAAATTGTCCATAGTGTTCCAATCATCTAGTTTGAACAGTTATGTTAAAAACATTGTATCCAGAGTGCATCAAACATGATTTTAGACCTTGTCTATGGAAAAGTGGTTATTTCTGTAGTTCAATTGCTGCAACTTGCTGAAAATTGTCCATAGTGTTCCAATCATCTAGTTTGAACAGTTATGTTAAAAACATTGTATCCAGAGTGCATCAAACATGATTTTAGACCTTGTCTATGGAAAAGTGGTTATTTCTGTAGTTCAATTGCTGCAACTTGCTGAAAATTGTCCATAGTGTTCCAATCATCTAGTTTGAACAGTTATGTTAAAAACATTGTATCCAGAGTGCATCAAACATGATTTTAGACCTTGTCTATGGAAAAGTGGTTATTTCTGTAGTTCAATTGCTGCAACTTGCTGAAAATTGTCCATAGTGTTCCAATCATCTAGTTTGAACAGTTATGTTAAAAACATTGTATCCAGAGTGCATCAAACATGATTTTAGACCTTGTCTATGGAAAAGTGGTTATTTCCGTAGTTCAATTGCTGCAACTTGCTGAAAATTGTCCATAGTGTTCCAATCATCTAGTTTGAACAGTTATGTTAAAAACATTGTATCCAGAGTGCATCAAACATGATTTTAGACCTTGTCTATGGAAAAGTGGTTATTTCTGTAGTTCAATTGCTGCAACTTGCTGAAAATTGTCCATAGTGTTCCAATCATCTAGTTTGAACAGTTATGTTAAAAACATTGTATCCAGAGTGCATCAAACATGATTTTAGACCTTGTCTATGGAAAAGTGGTTATTTCTGTAGTTCAATTGCTGCAACTTGCTGAAAATTGTCCATAGTGTTCCAATCATCTAGTTTGAACAGTTATGTTAAAAACATTGTATCCAGAGTGCATCAAACATGATTTTAGACCTTGTCTATGGAAAAGTGGTTATTTCTGTAGTTCAATTGCTGCAACTTGCTGAAAATTGTCCATAGTGTTCCAATCATCTAGTTTGAACAGTTATGTTAAAAACATTGTATCCAGAGTGCATCAAACATGATTTTAGACCTTGTCTATGGAAAAGTGGTTATTTCTGTAGTTCAATTGCTGCAACTTGCTGAAAATTGTCCATAGTGTTCCAATCATCTAGTTTGAACAGTTATGTTAAAAACATTGTATCCAGAGTGCATCAAACATGATTTTAGACCTTGTCTATGGAAAAGTGGTTATTTCTGTAGTTCAATTGCTGCAACTTGCTGAAAATTGTCCATAGTGTTCCAATCATCTAGTTTGAACAGTTATGTTAAAAACATTGTATCCAGAGTGCATCAAACATGATTTTAGACCTTGTCTATGGAAAAGTGGTTATTTCGTAGTTCAATTGCTGCAACTTGCTGAAAATTGTCCATAGTGTTCCAATCATCTAGTTTGAACAGTTATGTTAAAAACATTGTATCCAGAGTGCATCAAACATGATTTTAGACCTTGTCTATGGAAAAGTGGTTATTTCCGTAGTTCAATTGCTGCAACTTGCTGAAAATTGTCCATAGTGTTCCAATCATCTAGTTTGAACAGTTATGTTAAAAACATTGTATCCAGAGTGCATCAAACATGATTTTAGACCTTGTCTATGGAAAAGTGGTTATTTCTGTAGTTCAATTGCTGCAACTATGCTGAAAATTGTCCATAGTGTTCCAATCATCTAGTTTGAACAGTTATGTTAAAAACATTGTATCCAGAGTGCATCAAACATGATTTTAGACCTTGTCTATGGAAAAGTGGTTATTTCCGTAGTTCAATTGCTGCAACTTGCTGAAAATTGTCCATAGTGTTCCAATCATCTAGTTTGAACAGTTATGTTAAAAACATTGTATCCAGAGTGCATCAAACATGATTTTAGACCTTGTCTATGGAAAAGTGGTTATTTCTGTAGTTCAATTGCTGCAACTTGCTGAAAATTGTCCATAGTGTTCCAATCATCTAGTTTGAACAGTTATGTTAAAAACATTGTATCCAGAGTGCATCAAACATGATTTTAGACCTTGTCTATGGAAAAGTGGTTATTTCCGTAGTTCAATTGCTGCAACTTGCTGAAAATTGTCCATAGTGTTCCAATCATCTAGTTTGAACAGTTATGTTAAAAACATTGTATCCAGAGTGCATCAAACATGATTTTAGACCTTGTCTATGGAAAAGTGGTTATTTCTGTAGTTCAATTGCTGCAACTTGCTGAAAATTGTCCATAGTGTTCCAATCATCTAGTTTGAACAGTTATGTTAAAAACATTGTATCCAGAGTGCATCAAACATGATTTTAGACCTTGTCTATGGAAAAGTGGTTATTTCCGTAGTTCAATTGCTGCAACTTGCTGAAAATTGTCCATAGTGTTCCAATCATCTAGTTTGAACAGTTATGTTAAAAACATTGTATCCAGAGTGCATCAAACATGATTTTAGACCTTGTCTATGGAAAAGTGGTTATTTCTGTAGTTCAATTGCTGCAACTTGCTGAAAATTGTCCATAGTGTTCCAATCATCTAGTTTGAACAGTTATGTTAAAAACATTGTATCCAGAGTGCATCAAACATGATTTTAGACCTTGTCTATGGAAAAGTGGTTATTTCTGTAGTTCAATTGCTGCAACTTGCTGAAAATTGTCCATAGTGTTCCAATCATCTAGTTTGAACAGTTATGTTAAAAACATTGTATCCAGAGTGCATCAAACATGATTTTAGACCTTGTCTATGGAAAAGTGGTTATTTCCGTAGTTCAATTGCTGCAACTTGCTGAAAATTGTCCATAGTGTTCCAATCATCTAGTTTGAACAGTTATGTTAAAAACATTGTATCCAGAGTGCATCAAACATGATTTTAGACCTTGTCTATGGAAAAGTGGTTATTTCTGTAGTTCAATTGCTGCAACTTGCTGAAAATTGTCCATAGTGTTCCAATCATCTAGTTTGAACAGTTATGTTAAAAACATTGTATCCAGAGTGCATCAAACATGATTTTAGACCTTGTCTATGGAAAAGTGGTTATTTCCGTAGTTCAATTGCTGCAACTTGCTGAAAATTGTCCATAGTGTTCCAATCATCTAGTTTGAACAGTTATGTTAAAAACATTGTATCCAGAGTGCATCAAACATGATTTTAGACCTTGTCTATGGAAAAGTGGTTATTTCTGTAGTTCAATTGCTGCAACTTGCTGAAAATTGTCCATAGTGTTCCAATCATCTAGTTTGAACAGTTATGTTAAAAACATTGTATCCAGAGTGCATCAAACATGATTTTAGACCTTGTCTATGGAAAAGTGGTTATTTCTGTAGTTCAATTGCTGCAACTTGCTGAAAATTGTCCATAGTGTTCCAATCATCTAGTTTGAACAGTTATGTTAAAAACATTGTATCCAGAGTGCATCAAACATGATTTTAGACCTTGTCTATGGAAAAGTGGTTATTTCTGTAGTTCAATTGCTGCAACTTGCTGAAAATTGTCCATAGTGTTCCAATCATCTAGTTTGAACAGTTATGTTAAAAACATTGTATCCAGAGTGCATCAAACATGATTTTAGACCTTGTCTATGGAAAAGTGGTTATTTCTGTAGTTCAATTGCTGCAACTTGCTGAAAATTGTCCATAGTGTTCCAATCATCTAGTTTGAACAGTTATGTTAAAAACATTGTATCCAGAGTGCATCAAACATGATTTTAGACCTTGTCTATGGAAAAGTGGTTATTTCCGTAGTTCAATTGCTGCAACTTGCTGAAAATTGTCCATAGTGTTCCAATCATCTAGTTTGAACAGTTATGTTAAAAACATTGTATCCAGAGTGCATCAAACATGATTTTAGACCTTGTCTATGGAAAAGTGGTTATTTCTGTAGTTCAATTGCTGCAACTTGCTGAAAATTGTCCATAGTGTTCCAATCATCTAGTTTGAACAGTTATGTTAAAAACATTGTATCCAGAGTGCATCAAACATGATTTTAGACCTTGTCTATGGAAAAGTGGTTATTTCTGTAGTTCAATTGCTGCAACTTGCTGAAAATTGTCCATAGTGTTCCAATCATCTAGTTTGAACAGTTATGTTAAAAACATTGTATCCAGAGTGCATCAAACATGATTTTAGACCTTGTCTATGGAAAAGTGGTTATTTCTGTAGTTCAATTGCTGCAACTTGCTGAAAATTGTCCATAGTGTTCCAATCATCTAGTTTGAACAGTTATGTTAAAAACATTGTATTGCATCAAACATGATTTTAGACCTTGTCTATGGAAAAGTGGTTATTTCCGTAGTTCAATTGCTGCAACTTGCTGAAAATTGTCCATAGTGTTCCAATCATCTAGTTTGAACAGTTATGTTAAAAACATTGTATCCAGAGTGCATCAAACATGATTTTAGACCTTGTCTATGGAAAAGTGGTTATTTCTGTAGTTCAATTGCTGCAACTTGCTGAAAATTGTCCATAGTGTTCCAATCATCTAGTTTGAACAGTTATGTTAAAAACATTGTATCCAGAGTGCATCAAACATGATTTTAGACCTTGTCTATGGAAAAGTGGTTATTTCCGTAGTTCAATTGCTGCAACTTGCTGAAAATTGTCCATAGTGTTCCAATCATCTAGTTTGAACAGTTATGTTAAAAACATTGTATCCAGAGTGCATCAAACATGATTTTAGACCTTGTCTATGGAAAAGTGGTTATTTCTGTAGTTCAATTGCTGCAACTTGCTGAAAATTGTCCATAGTGTTCCAATCATCTAGTTTGAACAGTTATGTTAAAAACATTGTATCCAGAGTGCATCAAACATGATTTTAGACCTTGTCTATGGAAAAGTGGTTATTTCTGTAGTTCAATTGCTGCAACTTGCTGAAAATTGTCCATAGTGTTCCAATCATCTAGTTTGAACAGTTATGTTAAAAACATTGTATCCAGAGTGCATCAAACATGATTTTAGACCTTGTCTATGGAAAAGTGGTTATTTCTGTAGTTCAATTGCTGCAACTTGCTGAAAATTGTCCATAGTGTTCCAATCATCTAGTTTGAACAGTTATGTTAAAAACATTGTATCCAGAGTGCATCAAACATGATTTTAGACCTTGTCTATGGAAAAGTGGTTATTTCCGTAGTTCAATTGCTGCAACTTGCTGAAAATTGTCCATAGTGTTCCAATCATCTAGTTTGAACAGTTATGTTAAAAACATTGTATCCAGAGTGCATCAAACATGATTTTAGACCTTGTCTATGGAAAAGTGGTTATTTCTGTAGTTCAATTGCTGCAACTTGCTGAAAATTGTCCATAGTGTTCCAATCATCTAGTTTGAACAGTTATGTTAAAAACATTGTATCCAGAGTGCATCAAACATGATTTTAGACCTTGTCTATGGAAAAGTGGTTATTTCTGTAGTTCAATTGCTGCAACTTGCTGAAAATTGTCCATAGTGTTCCAATCATCTAGTTTGAACAGTTATGTTAAAAACATTGTATCCAGAGTGCATCAAACATGATTTTAGACCTTGTCTATGGAAAAGTGGTTATTTCTGTAGTTCAATTGCTGCAACTATGCTGAAAATTGTCCATAGTGTTCCAATCATCTAGTTTGAACAGTTATGTTAAAAACATTGCATCAAACATGATTTTAGACCTTGTCTATGGAAAAGTGGTTATTTCCGTAGTTCAATTGCTGCAACTTGCTGAAAATTGTCCATAGTGTTCCAATCATCTAGTTTGAACAGTTATGTTAAAAACATTGTATCCAGAGTGCATCAAACATGATTTTAGACCTTGTCTATGGAAAAGTGGTTATTTCTGTAGTTCAATTGCTGCAACTTGCTGAAAATTGTCCATAGTGTTCCAATCATCTAGTTTGAACAGTTATGTTAAAAACATTGTATCCAGAGTGCATCAAACATGATTTTAGACCTTGTCTATGGAAAAGTGGTTATTTCCGTAGTTCAATTGCTGCAACTTGCTGAAAATTGTCCATAGTGTTCCAATCATCTAGTTTGAACAGTTATGTTAAAAACATTGTATCCAGAGTGCATCAAACATGATTTTAGACCTTGTCTATGGAAAAGTGGTTATTTCTGTAGTTCAATTGCTGCAACTTGCTGAAAATTGTCCATAGTGTTCCAATCATCTAGTTTGAACAGTTATGTTAAAAACATTGTATCCAGAGTGCATCAAACATGATTTTAGACCTTGTCTATGGAAAAGTGGTTATTTCTGTAGTTCAATTGCTGCAACTTGCTGAAAATTGTCCATAGTGTTCCAATCATCTAGTTTGAACAGTTATGTTAAAAACATTGTATCCAGAGTGCATCAAACATGATTTTAGACCTTGTCTATGGAAAAGTGGTTATTTCTGTAGTTCAATTGCTGCAACTTGCTGAAAATTGTCCATAGTGTTCCAATCATCTAGTTTGAACAGTTATGTTAAAAACATTGTATCCAGAGTGCATCAAACATGATTTTAGACCTTGTCTATGGAAAAGTGGTTATTTCTGTAGTTCAATTGCTGCAACTTGCTGAAAATTGTCCATAGTGTTCCAATCATCTAGTTTGAACAGTTATGTTAAAAACATTGTATCCAGAGTGCATCAAACATGATTTTAGACCTTGTCTATGGAAAAGTGGTTATTTCTGTAGTTCAATTGCTGCAACTTGCTGAAAATTGTCCATAGTGTTCCAATCATCTAGTTTGAACAGTTATGTTAAAAACATTGTATCCAGAGTGCATCAAACATGATTTTAGACCTTGTCTATGGAAAAGTGGTTATTTCCGTAGTTCAATTGCTGCAACTTGCTGAAAATTGTCCATAGTGTTCCAATCATCTAGTTTGAACAGTTATGTTAAAAACATTGTATCCAGAGTGCATCAAACATGATTTTAGACCTTGTCTATGGAAAAGTGGTTATTTCCGTAGTTCAATTGCTGCAACTTGCTGAAAATTGTCCATAGTGTTCCAATCATCTAGTTTGAACAGTTATGTTAAAAACATTGTATCCAGAGTGCATCAAACATGATTTTAGACCTTGTCTATGGAAAAGTGGTTATTTCCGTAGTTCAATTGCTGCAACTTGCTGAAAATTGTCCATAGTGTTCCAATCATCTAGTTTGAACAGTTATGTTAAAAACATTGTATCCAGAGTGCATCAAACATGATTTTAGACCTTGTCTATGGAAAAGTGGTTATTTCCGTAGTTCAATTGCTGCAACTTGCTGAAAATTGTCCATAGTGTTCCAATCATCTAGTTTGAACAGTTATGTTAAAAACATTGTATCCAGAGTGCATCAAACATGATTTTAGACCTTGTCTATGGAAAAGTGGTTATTTCTGTAGTTCAATTGCTGCAACTTGCTGAAAATTGTCCATAGTGTTCCAATCATCTAGTTTGAACAGTTATGTTAAAAACATTGTATCCAGAGTGCATCAAACATGATTTTAGACCTTGTCTATGGAAAAGTGGTTATTTCCGTAGTTCAATTGCTGCAACTTGCTGAAAATTGTCCATAGTGTTCCAATCATCTAGTTTGAACAGTTATGTTAAAAACATTGTATCCAGAGTGCATCAAACATGATTTTAGACCTTGTCTATGGAAAAGTGGTTATTTCTGTAGTTCAATTGCTGCAACTTGCTGAAAATTGTCCATAGTGTTCCAATCATCTAGTTTGAACAGTTATGTTAAAAACATTGTATCCAGAGTGCATCAAACATGATTTTAGACCTTGTCTATGGAAAAGTGGTTATTTCCGTAGTTCAATTGCTGCAACTTGCTGAAAATTGTCCATAGTGTTCCAATCATCTAGTTTGAACAGTTATGTTAAAAACATTGTATCCAGAGTGCATCAAACATGATTTTAGACCTTGTCTATGGAAAAGTGGTTATTTCTGTAGTTCAATTGCTGCAACTTGCTGAAAATTGTCCATAGTGTTCCAATCATCTAGTTTGAACAGTTATGTTAAAAACATTGTATCCAGAGTGCATCAAACATGATTTTAGACCTTGTCTATGGAAAAGTGGTTATTTCCGTAGTTCAATTGCTGCAACTTGCTGAAAATTGTCCATAGTGTTCCAATCATCTAGTTTGAACAGTTATGTTAAAAACATTGTATCCAGAGTGCATCAAACATGATTTTAGACCTTGTCTATGGAAAAGTGGTTATTTCTGTAGTTCAATTGCTGCAACTTGCTGAAAATTGTCCATAGTGTTCCAATCATCTAGTTTGAACAGTTATGTTAAAAACATTGTATCCAGAGTGCATCAAACATGATTTTAGACCTTGTCTATGGAAAAGTGGTTATTTCCGTAGTTCAATTGCTGCAACTTGCTGAAAATTGTCCATAGTGTTCCAATCATCTAGTTTGAACAGTTATGTTAAAAACATTGTATCCAGAGTGCATCAAACATGATTTTAGACCTTGTCTATGGAAAAGTGGTTATTTCCGTAGTTCAATTGCTGCAACTTGCTGAAAATTGTCCATAGTGTTCCAATCATCTAGTTTGAACAGTTATGTTAAAAACATTGTATCCAGAGTGCATCAAACATGATTTTAGACCTTGTCTATGGAAAAGTGGTTATTTCCGTAGTTCAATTGCTGCAACTTGCTGAAAATTGTCCATAGTGTTCCAATCATCTAGTTTGAACAGTTATGTTAAAAACATTGTATCCAGAGTGCATCAAACATGATTTTAGACCTTGTCTATGGAAAAGTGGTTATTTCTGTAGTTCAATTGCTGCAACTTGCTGAAAATTGTCCATAGTGTTCCAATCATCTAGTTTGAACAGTTATGTTAAAAACATTGTATCCAGAGTGCATCAAACATGATTTTAGACCTTGTCTATGGAAAAGTGGTTATTTCTGTAGTTCAATTGCTGCAACTTGCTGAAAATTGTCCATAGTGTTCCAATCATCTAGTTTGAACAGTTATGTTAAAAACATTGTATCCAGAGTGCATCAAACATGATTTTAGACCTTGTCTATGGAAAAGTGGTTATTTCCGTAGTTCAATTGCTGCAACTTGCTGAAAATTGTCCATAGTGTTCCAATCATCTAGTTTGAACAGTTATGTTAAAAACATTGTATCCAGAGTGCATCAAACATGATTTTAGACCTTGTCTATGGAAAAGTGGTTATTTCTGTAGTTCAATTGCTGCAACTTGCTGAAAATTGTCCATAGTGTTCCAATCATCTAGTTTGAACAGTTATGTTAAAAACATTGTATCCAGAGTGCATCAAACATGATTTTAGACCTTGTCTATGGAAAAGTGGTTATTTCTGTAGTTCAATTGCTGCAACTTGCTGAAAATTGTCCATAGTGTTCCAATCATCTAGTTTGAACAGTTATGTTAAAAACATTGTATCCAGAGTGCATCAAACATGATTTTAGACCTTGTCTATGGAAAAGTGGTTATTTCCGTAGTTCAATTGCTGCAACTTGCTGAAAATTGTCCATAGTGTTCCAATCATCTAGTTTGAACAGTTATGTTAAAAACATTGTATCCAGAGTGCATCAAACATGATTTTAGACCTTGTCTATGGAAAAGTGGTTATTTCCGTAGTTCAATTGCTGCAACTTGCTGAAAATTGTCCATAGTGTTCCAATCATCTAGTTTGAACAGTTATGTTAAAAACATTGTATCCAGAGTGCATCAAACATGATTTTAGACCTTGTCTATGGAAAAGTGGTTATTTCTGTAGTTCAATTGCTGCAACTTGCTGAAAATTGTCCATAGTGTTCCAATCATCTAGTTTGAACAGTTATGTTAAAAACATTGTATCCAGAGTGCATCAAACATGATTTTAGACCTTGTCTATGGAAAAGTGGTTATTTCTGTAGTTCAATTGCTGCAACTTGCTGAAAATTGTCCATAGTGTTCCAATCATCTAGTTTGAACAGTTATGTTAAAAACATTGTATCCAGAGTGCATCAAACATGATTTTAGACCTTGTCTATGGAAAAGTGGTTATTTCTGTAGTTCAATTGCTGCAACTTGCTGAAAATTGTCCATAGTGTTCCAATCATCTAGTTTGAACAGTTATGTTAAAACATTGTACAGAGTGCATCAAACATGATTTTAGACCTTGTCTATGGAAAAGTGGTTATTTCCGTAGTTCAATTGCTGCAACTTGCTGAAAATTGTCCATAGTGTTCCAATCATCTAGTTTGAACAGTTATGTTAAAAACATTGTATCCAGAGTGCATCAAACATGATTTTAGACCTTGTCTATGGAAAAGTGGTTATTTCTGTAGTTCAATTGCTGCAACTTGCTGAAAATTGTCCATAGTGTTCCAATCATCTAGTTTGAACAGTTATGTTAAAAACATTGTATCCAGAGTGCATCAAACATGATTTTAGACCTTGTCTATGGAAAAGTGGTTATTTCCGTAGTTCAATTGCTGCAACTTGCTGAAAATTGTCCATAGTGTTCCAATCATCTAGTTTGAACAGTTATGTTAAAAACATTGTATCCAGAGTGCATCAAACATGATTTTAGACCTTGTCTATGGAAAAGTGGTTATTTCTGTAGTTCAATTGCTGCAACTTGCTGAAAATTGTCCATAGTGTTCCAATCATCTAGTTTGAACAGTTATGTTAAAAACATTGTATCCAGAGTGCATCAAACATGATTTTAGACCTTGTCTATGGAAAAGTGGTTATTTCCGTAGTTCAATTGCTGCAACTTGCTGAAAATTGTCCATAGTGTTCCAATCATCTAGTTTGAACAGTTATGTTAAAAACATTGTATCCAGAGTGCATCAAACATGATTTTAGACCTTGTCTATGGAAAAGTGGTTATTTCTGTAGTTCAATTGCTGCAACTTGCTGAAAATTGTCCATAGTGTTCCAATCATCTAGTTTGAACAGTTATGTTAAAAACATTGTATCCAGAGTGCATCAAACATGATTTTAGACCTTGTCTATGGAAAAGTGGTTATTTCTGTAGTTCAATTGCTGCAACTTGCTGAAAATTGTCCATAGTGTTCCAATCATCTAGTTTGAACAGTTATGTTAAAAACATTGTATCCAGAGTGCATCAAACATGATTTTAGACCTTGTCTATGGAAAAGTGGTTATTTCTGTAGTTCAATTGCTGCAACTTGCTGAAAATTGTCCATAGTGTTCCAATCATCTAGTTTGAACAGTTATGTTAAAAACATTGTATCCAGAGTGCATCAAACATGATTTTAGACCTTGTCTATGGAAAAGTGGTTATTTCTGTAGTTCAATTGCTGCAACTTGCTGAAAATTGTCCATAGTGTTCCAATCATCTAGTTTGAACAGTTATGTTAAAAACATTGCAGTGCATCAAACATGATTTTAGACCTTGTCTATGGAAAAGTGGTTATTTCTGTAGTTCAATTGCTGCAACTTGCTGAAAATTGTCCATAGTGTTCCAATCATCTAGTTTGAACAGTTATGTTAAAAACATTGTATCCAGAGTGCATCAAACATGATTTTAGACCTTGTCTATGGAAAAGTGGTTATTTCTGTAGTTCAATTGCTGCAACTTGCTGAAAATTGTCCATAGTGTTCCAATCATCTAGTTTGAACAGTTATGTTAAAAACATTGCATCAAACATGATTTTAGACCTTGTCTATGGAAAAGTGGTTATTTCCGTAGTTCAATTGCTGCAACTTGCTGAAAATTGTCCATAGTGTTCCAATCATCTAGTTTGAACAGTTATGTTAAAAACATTGTATCCAGAGTGCATCAAACATGATTTTAGACCTTGTCTATGGAAAAGTGGTTATTTCCGTAGTTCAATTGCTGCAACTTGCTGAAAATTGTCCATAGTGTTCCAATCATCTAGTTTGAACAGTTATGTTAAAAACATTGTATCCAGAGTGCATCAAACATGATTTTAGACCTTGTCTATGGAAAAGTGGTTATTTCCGTAGTTCAATTGCTGCAACTTGCTGAAAATTGTCCATAGTGTTCCAATCATCTAGTTTGAACAGTTATGTTAAAAACATTGTATCCAGAGTGCATCAAACATGATTTTAGACCTTGTCTATGGAAAAGTGGTTATTTCTGTAGTTCAATTGCTGCAACTTGCTGAAAATTGTCCATAGTGTTCCAATCATCTAGTTTGAACAGTTATGTTAAAAACATTGTATCCAGAGTGCATCAAACATGATTTTAGACCTTGTCTATGGAAAAGTGGTTATTTCTGTAGTTCAATTGCTGCAACTTGCTGAAAATTGTCCATAGTGTTCCAATCATCTAGTTTGAACAGTTATGTTAAAAACATTGTATCCAGAGTGCATCAAACATGATTTTAGACCTTGTCTATGGAAAAGTGGTTATTTCTGTAGTTCAATTGCTGCAACTATGCTGAAAATTGTCCATAGTGTTCCAATCATCTAGTTTGAACAGTTATGTTAAAAACATTGCATCAAACGTGATTTTAGACCTTGTCTATGGAAAAGTGGTTATTTCCGTAGTTCAATTGCTTCAACTTGCTGAAAATTGTCCATAGTGTTCCAATCATCTAGTTTGAACAGTTATGTTAAAAACATTGTATCCAGAGTGCATCAAACATGATTTTAGACCTTGTCTATGGAAAAGTGGTTATTTCTGTAGTTCAATTGCTGCAACTTGCTGAAAATTGTCCATAGTGTTCCAATCATCTAGTTTGAACAGTTATGTTAAAAACATTGTATCCAGAGTGCATCAAACATGATTTTAGACCTTGTCTATGGAAAAGTGGTTATTTCCGTAGTTCAATTGCTGCAACTTGCTGAAAATTGTCCATAGTGTTCCAATCATCTAGTTTGAACAGTTATGTTAAAAACATTGTATCCAGAGTGCATCAAACATGATTTTAGACCTTGTCTATGGAAAAGTGGTTATTTCTGTAGTTCAATTGCTGCAACTTGCTGAAAATTGTCCATAGTGTTCCAATCATCTAGTTTGAACAGTTATGTTAAAAACATTGTATCCAGAGTGCATCAAACATGATTTTAGACCTTGTCTATGGAAAAGTGGTTATTTCCGTAGTTCAATTGCTGCAACTTGCTGAAAATTGTCCATAGTGTTCCAATCATCTAGTTTGAACAGTTATGTTAAAAACATTGTATCCAGAGTGCATCAAACATGATTTTAGACCTTGTCTATGGAAAAGTGGTTATTTCTGTAGTTCAATTGCTGCAACTATGCTGAAAATTGTCCATAGTGTTCCAATCATCTAGTTTGAACAGTTATGTTAAAAACATTGCATCAAACATGATTTTAGACCTTGTCTATGGAAAAGTGGTTATTTCCGTAGTTCAATTGCTGCAACTTGCTGAAAATTGTCCATAGTGTTCCAATCATCTAGTTTGAACAGTTATGTTAAAAACATTGTATCCAGAGTGCATCAAACATGATTTTAGACCTTGTCTATGGAAAAGTGGTTATTTCTGTAGTTCAATTGCTGCAACTTGCTGAAAATTGTCCATAGTGTTCCAATCATCTAGTTTGAACAGTTATGTTAAAAACATTGTATCCAGAGTGCATCAAACATGATTTTAGACCTTGTCTATGGAAAAGTGGTTATTTCCGTAGTTCAATTGCTGCAACTTGCTGAAAATTGTCCATAGTGTTCCAATCATCTAGTTTGAACAGTTATGTTAAAAACATTGTATCCAGAGTGCATCAAACATGATTTTAGACCTTGTCTATGGAAAAGTGGTTATTTCTGTAGTTCAATTGCTGCAACTTGCTGAAAATTGTCCATAGTGTTCCAATCATCTAGTTTGAACAGTTATGTTAAAAACATTGTATCCAGAGTGCATCAAACATGATTTTAGACCTTGTCTATGGAAAAGTGGTTATTTCTGTAGTTCAATTGCTGCAACTATGCTGAAAATTGTCCATAGTGTTCCAATCATCTAGTTTGAACAGTTATGTTAAAAACATTGTATCCAGAGTGCATCAAACATGATTTTAGACCTTGTCTATGGAAAAGTGGTTATTTCTGTAGTTCAATTGCTGCAACTTGCTGAAAATTGTCCATAGTGTTCCAATCATCTAGTTTGAACAGTTATGTAAAAACATTGTATCCAGAGTGCATCAAACATGATTTTAGACCTTGTCTATCGAAAAGTGGTTATTTCTGTAGTTCAATTGCTGCAACTATGCTGAAAATTGTCCATAGTGTTCCAATCATCTAGTTTGAACAGTTATGTTAAAAACATTGCATCAAACGTGATTTTAGACCTTGTCTATGGAAAAGTGGTTATTTCCGTAGTTCAATTGCTTCAACTTGCTGAAAATTGTCCATAGTGTTCCAATCATCTAGTTTGAACAGTTATGTTAAAAACATTGTATCCAGAGTGCATCAAACATGATTTTAGACCTTGTCTATGGAAAAGTGGTTATTTCTGTAGTTCAATTGCTGCAACTTGCTGAAAATTGTCCATAGTGTTCCAATCATCTAGTTTGAACAGTTATGTTAAAAACATTGTATCCAGAGTGCATCAAACATGATTTTAGACCTTGTCTATGGAAAAGTGGTTATTTCCGTAGTTCAATTGCTGCAACTTGCTGAAAATTGTCCATAGTGTTCCAATCATCTAGTTTGAACAGTTATGTTAAAAACATTGTATCCAGAGTGCATCAAACATGATTTTAGACCTTGTCTATGGAAAAGTGGTTATTTCTGTAGTTCAATTGCTGCAACTTGCTGAAAATTGTCCATAGTGTTCCAATCATCTAGTTTGAACAGTTATGTTAAAAACATTGTATCCAGAGTGCATCAAACATGATTTTAGACCTTGTCTATGGAAAAGTGGTTATTTCTGTAGTTCAATTGCTGCAACTTGCTGAAAATTGTCCATAGTGTTCCAATCATCTAGTTTGAACAGTTATGTTAAAAACATTGTATCCAGAGTGCATCAAACATGATTTTAGACCTTGTCTATGGAAAAGTGGTTATTTCTGTAGTTCAATTGCTGCAACTTGCTGAAAATTGTCCATAGTGTTCCAATCATCTAGTTTGAACAGTTATGTTAAAAACATTGTATCCAGAGTGCATCAAACATGATTTTAGACCTTGTCTATGGAAAAGTGGTTATTTCTGTAGTTCAATTGCTGCAACTATGCTGAAAATTGTCCATAGTGTTCCAATCATCTAGTTTGAACAGTTATGTTAAAAACATTGCATCAAACGTGATTTTAGACCTTGTCTATGGAAAAGTGGTTATTTCCGTAGTTCAATTGCTGCAACTTGCTGAAAATTGTCCATAGTGTTCCAATCATCTAGTTTGAACAGTTATGTTAAAAACATTGTATCCAGAGTGCATCAAACATGATTTTAGACCTTGTCTATGGAAAAGTGGTTATTTCCGTAGTTCAATTGCTGCAACTTGCTGAAAATTGTCCATAGTGTTCCAATCATCTAGTTTGAACAGTTATGTTAAAAACATTGTATCCAGAGTGCATCAAACATGATTTTAGACCTTGTCTATGGAAAAGTGGTTATTTCCGTAGTTCAATTGCTGCAACTTGCTGAAAATTGTCCATAGTGTTCCAATCATCTAGTTTGAACAGTTATGTTAAAAACATTGTATCCAGAGTGCATCAAACATGATTTTAGACCTTGTCTATGGAAAAGTGGTTATTTCCGTAGTTCAATTGCTGCAACTTGCTGAAAATTGTCCATAGTGTTCCAATCATCTAGTTTGAACAGTTATGTTAAAAACATTGTATCCAGAGTGCATCAAACATGATTTTAGACCTTGTCTATGGAAAAGTGGTTATTTCCGTAGTTCAATTGCTGCAACTTGCTGAAAATTGTCCATAGTGTTCCAATCATCTAGTTTGAACAGTTATGTTAAAAACATTGTATCCAGAGTGCATCAAACATGATTTTAGACCTTGTCTATGGAAAAGTGGTTATTTCTGTAGTTCAATTGCTGCAACTTGCTGAAAATTGTCCATAGTGTTCCAATCATCTAGTTTGAACAGTTATGTTAAAAACATTGTATCCAGAGTGCATCAAACATGATTTTAGACCTTGTCTATGGAAAAGTGGTTATTTCCGTAGTTCAATTGCTGCAACTTGCTGAAAATTGTCCATAGTGTTCCAATCATCTAGTTTGAACAGTTATGTTAAAAACATTGTATCCAGAGTGCATCAAACATGATTTTAGACCTTGTCTATGGAAAAGTGGTTATTTCTGTAGTTCAATTGCTGCAACTATGCTGAAAATTGTCCATAGTGTTCCAATCATCTAGTTTGAACAGTTATGTTAAAAACATTGCATCAAACATGATTTTAGACCTTGTCTATGGAAAAGTGGTTATTTCCGTAGTTCAATTGCTTCAACTTGCTGAAAATTGTCCATAGTGTTCCAATCATCTAGTTTGAACAGTTATGTTAAAAACATTGTATCCAGAGTGCATCAAACATGATTTTAGACCTTGTCTATGGAAAAGTGGTTATTTCTGTAGTTCAATTGCTGCAACTTGCTGAAAATTGTCCATAGTGTTCCAATCATCTAGTTTGAACAGTTATGTTAAAAACATTGTATCCAGAGTGCATCAAACATGATTTTAGACCTTGTCTATGGAAAAGTGGTTATTTCCGTAGTTCAATTGCTGCAACTTGCTGAAAATTGTCCATAGTGTTCCAATCATCTAGTTTGAACAGTTATGTTAAAAACATTGTATCCAGAGTGCATCAAACATGATTTTAGACCTTGTCTATGGAAAAGTGGTTATTTCTGTAGTTCAATTGCTGCAACTTGCTGAAAATTGTCCATAGTGTTCCAATCATCTAGTTTGAACAGTTATGTTAAAAACATTGTATCCAGAGTGCATCAAACATGATTTTAGACCTTGTCTATGAAAAGTGGTTATTTCTGTAGTTCAATTGCTGCAACTTGCTGAAAATTGTCCATAGTGTTCCAATCATCTAGTTTGAACAGTTATGTTAAAAACATTGTATCCAGAGTGCATCAAACATGATTTTAGACCTTGTCTATGGAAAAGTGGTTATTTCTGTAGTTCAATTGCTGCAACTTGCTGAAAATTGTCCATAGTGTTCCAATCATCTAGTTTGAACAGTTATGTTAAAAACATCCAGAGTGCATCAAACGTGATTTTAGACCTTGTCTATGGAAAAGTGGTTATTTCTGTAGTTCAATTGCTGCAACTTGCTGAAAATTGTCCATAGTGTTCCAATCATCTAGTTTGAACAGTTATGTTAAAAACATTGTATCCAGAGTGCATCAAACATGATTTTAGACCTTGTCTATGGAAAAGTGGTTATTTCCGTAGTTCAATTGCTGCAACTTGCTGAAAATTGTCCATAGTGTTCCAATCATCTAGTTTGAACAGTTATGTTAAAAACATTGTATCCAGAGTGCATCAAACATGATTTTAGACCTTGTCTATGGAAAGTGGTTATTTCCGTAGTTCAATTGCTGCAACTTGCTGAAAATTGTCCATAGTGTTCCAATCATCTAGTTTGAACAGTTATGTTAAAAACATTGTATCCAGAGTGCATCAAACATGATTTTAGACCTTGTCTATGGAAAAGTGGTTATTTCTGTAGTTCAATTGCTGCAACTTGCTGAAAATTGTCCATAGTGTTCCAATCATCTAGTTTGAACAGTTATGTTAAAAACATTGTATCCAGAGTGCATCAAACATGATTTTAGACCTTGTCTATGGAAAAGTGGTTATTTCCGTAGTTCAATTGCTGCAACTTGCTGAAAATTGTCCATAGTGTTCCAATCATCTAGTTTGAACAGTTATGTTAAAAACATTGTATCCAGAGTGCATCAAACATGATTTTAGACCTTGTCTATCGAAAAGTGGTTATTTCTGTAGTTCAATTGCTGCAACTTGCTGAAAATTGTCCATAGTGTTCCAATCATCTAGTTTGAACAGTTATGTTAAAAACATTGTATCCAGAGTGCATCAAACGTGATTTTAGACCTTGTCTATGGAAAAGTGGTTATTTCTGTAGTTCAATTGCTGCAACTATGCTGAAAATTGTCCATAGTGTTCCAATCATCTAGTTTGAACAGTTATGTTAAAAACATTGTATCCAGAGTGCATCAAACATGATTTTAGACCTTGTCTATGGAAAAGTGGTTATTTCTGTAGTTCAATTGCTGCAACTTGCTGAAAATTGTCCATAGTGTTCCAATCATCTAGTTTGAACAGTTATGTTAAAAACATTGTATCCAGAGTGCATCAAACATGATTTTAGACCTTGTCTATCGAAAAGTGGTTATTTCTGTAGTTCAATTGCTGCAACTTGCTGAAAATTGTCCATAGTGTTCCAATCATCTAGTTTGAACAGTTATGTTAAAAACATTGTATCCAGAGTGCATCAAACATGATTTTAGACCTTGTCTATGGAAAAGTGGTTATTTCCGTAGTTCAATTGCTGCAACTTGCTGAAAATTGTCCATAGTGTTCCAATCATCTAGTTTGAACAGTTATGTTAAAAACATTGTATCCAGAGTGCATCAAACATGATTTTAGACCTTGTCTATCGAAAAGTGGTTATTTCTGTAGTTCAATTGCTGCAACTTGCTGAAAATTGTCCATAGTGTTCCAATCATCTAGTTTGAACAGTTATGTTAAAAACATTGTATCCAGAGTGCATCAAACATGATTTTAGACCTTGTCTATGGAAAAGTGGTTATTTCCGTAGTTCAATTGCTGCAACTTGCTGAAAATTGTCCATAGTGTTCCAATCATCTAGTTTGAACAGTTATGTTAAAAACATTGTATCCAGAGTGCATCAAACATGATTTTAGACCTTGTCTATGGAAAAGTGGTTATTTCTGTAGTTCAATTGCTGCAACTTGCTGAAAATTGTCCATAGTGTTCCAATCATCTAGTTTGAACAGTTATGTTAAAAACATTGTATCCAGAGTGCATCAAACATGATTTTAGACCTTGTCTATGGAAAAGTGGTTATTTCTGTAGTTCAATTGCTGCAACTTGCTGAAAATTGTCCATAGTGTTCCAATCATCTAGTTTGAACAGTTATGTTAAAAACATTGTATCCAGAGTGCATCAAACATGATTTTAGACCTTGTCTATGGAAAAGTGGTTATTTCTGTAGTTCAATTGCTGCAACTTGCTGAAAATTGTCCATAGTGTTCCAATCATCTAGTTTGAACAGTTATGTTAAAAACATTGTATCCAGAGTGCATCAAACATGATTTTAGACCTTGTCTATGGAAAAGTGGTTATTTCTGTAGTTCAATTGCTGCAACTTGCTGAAAATTGTCCATAGTGTTCCAATCATCTAGTTTGAACAGTTATGTTAAAAACATTGTATCCAGAGTGCATCAAACATGATTTTAGACCTTGTCTATGGAAAAGTGGTTATTTCCGTAGTTCAATTGCTGCAACTTGCTGAAAATTGTCCATAGTGTTCCAATCATCTAGTTTGAACAGTTATGTTAAAAACATTGTATCCAGAGTGCATCAAACATGATTTTAGACCTTGTCTATGGAAAAGTGGTTATTTCCGTAGTTCAATTGCTGCAACTTGCTGAAAATTGTCCATAGTGTTCCAATCATCTAGTTTGAACAGTTATGTTAAAAACATTGTATCCAGAGTGCATCAAACATGATTTTAGACCTTGTCTATGGAAAAGTGGTTATTTCTGTAGTTCAATTGCTGCAACTGCTGAAAATTGTCCATAGTGTTCCAATCATCTAGTTTGAACAGTTATGTTAAAAACATTGTATCCAGAGTGCATCAAACATGATTTTAGACCTTGTCTATGGAAAAGTGGTTATTTCCGTAGTTCAATTGCTGCAACTTGCTGAAAATTGTCCATAGTGTTCCAATCATCTAGTTTGAACAGTTATGTTAAAAACATTGTATCCAGAGTGCATCAAACATGATTTTAGACCTTGTCTATGGAAAAGTGGTTATTTCCGTAGTTCAATTGCTGCAACTTGCTGAAAATTGTCCATAGTGTTCCAATCATCTAGTTTGAACAGTTATGTTAAAAACATTGTATCCAGAGTGCATCAAACATGATTTTAGACCTTGTCTATGGAAAAGTGGTTATTTCCGTAGTTCAATTGCTGCAACTTGCTGAAAATTGTCCATAGTGTTCCAATCATCTAGTTTGAACAGTTATGTTAAAAACATTGTATCCAGAGTGCATCAAACATGATTTTAGACCTTGTCTATGGAAAAGTGGTTATTTCGTAGTTCAATTGCTGCAACTTGCTGAAAATTGTCCATAGTGTTCCAATCATCTAGTTTGAACAGTTATGTAAAAACATTGTATCCAGAGTGCATCAAACATGATTTTAGACCTTGTCTATCGAAAAGTGGTTATTTCTGTAGTTCAATTGCTGCAACTATGCTGAAAATTGTCCATAGTGTTCCAATCATCTAGTTTGAACAGTTATGTTAAAAACATTGTATCAAAGTGATTTTAGACCTTGTCTATCGAAAAGTGGTTATTTCTGTAGTTCAATTGCTGCAACTTGCTGAAAATTGTCCATAGTGTTCCAATCATCTAGTTTGAACAGTTATGTTAAAAACATTGTATCCAGAGTGCATCAAACATGATTTTAGACCTTGTCTATGGAAAAGTGGTTATTTTCGTAGTTCAATTGCTGCAACTTGCTGAAAATTGTCCATAGTGTTCCAATCATCTAGTTTGAACAGTTATGTTAAAACATTGTATCCAGAGTGCATCAAACATGATTTTAGACCTTGTCTATGGAAAAGTGGTTATTTCCGTAGTTCAATTGCTGCAACTTGCTGAAAATTGTCCATAGTGTTCCAATCATCTAGTTTGAACAGTTATGTTAAAAACATTGTATCCAGAGTGCATCAAACATGATTTTAGACCTTGTCTATGGAAAAGTGGTTATTTCGTAGTTCAATTGCTGCAACTTGCTGAAAATTGTCCATAGTGTTCCAATCATCTAGTTTGAACAGTTATGTTAAAAACATTGTATCCAGAGTGCATCAAACATGATTTTAGACCTTGTCTATGGAAAAGTGGTTATTTCCTGTAGTTCAATTGCTGCAACTTGCTGAAAATTGTCCATAGTGTTCCAATCATCTAGTTTGAACAGTTATGTTAAAAACATTGTATCCAGAGTGCATCAAACATGATTTTAGACCTTGTCTATGAAAAGTGGTTATTTCTGTAGTTCAATTGCTGCAACTTGCTGAAAATTGTCCATAGTGTTCCAATCATCTAGTTTGTACAGTTATGTTAAAAAAATTGTATCCAGAGTGCATCAAACATGATTTTAGACCTTGTCTATGGAAGTGGTTATTTCCGTAGTTTCAATTGCTGCAACTTGCTGAAAATTGTCCATAGTGTTCCAACCATCTATCTAGTTTTGAAAAGTTTATGTTAAAAACATTGCTTCCAGAGTGCATCAAACGTGATTTTAGACCTTGTCTATGAAAAGTGGTTATTTCTGTAGTTCAATTGCTGCAACTATCTGAAAATTGTCCATAGTGTTCCAATCATCTAGTTTGAACAGTTATGTTAAAAAACATTGCCTCAAACATGATTTTAGACCTTGTCTATGGAAAAGTGGTTTATTTCCGTAGTTCAATTGCTTCAACTTGCTGAAAATTGTCCATAGTGTTGCCAATCATCTAGTTTGAACAGTTTGTTAAAAACATTGTATCCAGAGTGCATCAAACATGATTTTAGACCTTGTCTATGAAAGTGGTTATTTCCGTAGTTCAATTGCTTCAACTTGCTCAAAATTGTCCATAGTGTTCCAATCATCTAGTTTGAACAGTTATGTTAAAACATTGTATCAGAGTGCATCAAACATGATTTTAGACCTTGTCTATCGAAAAGTGGTTATTTCCGTAGTTTCAATTGCTGCAACTTCTGAAAATTGTCCATATTGTCCAATCATCTAGTTTTGAACAGTTCTGTAAAAACATTGTATTCCAGAGTGCATCAAACGTGATTTAGACCTGTCTATGGAAAAGTGGTTATTTCTGTAGTTCAATTGCTGCAACTTGCTGAAAATTGTCCATAGTGTTCCAATCATCTAGTTTGAACAATGTTAAAACATTGTATCCAGAGTGCATCAAACATGATTTTAGACCTTGTCTATCGAAAAGTGGTTATTTCTGTAGTTCAATTGCTGCAACTTGCTGAAATTGTCCATAGTGTTTCCAATCATCTAGTTTGAACAGTTATGTTAAAAACATTGTATCCGAGTGCATCAAACATGATTTTAGACCTTGTCTATGGAAAGTGGTTATTTCCGTAGTTCAATTGCTGCAACTTGCTGAAAATTGTC
>NW_023494057.1:0-67166 GCF_013265735.2 Oncorhynchus mykiss | reverse complement strand
ACGTTAACTATTCATGAAAATCGCAAAATGAAATGAAATAAAATAGCTAGCTCTCAAGCTTAGCCTTTTGTTAACAACACTGTCATCTCAGATTTCAAAATATGCTTCTCAAACATTGCCAAAACAAAGCATTTGTGTAACAGTATGATGGCTAACGTAGCATTTTAGCATTAGCATCAGCTGCAACATTTACACAAAAAAAACAGAAAAGCATTCAAAAACATCATTTACCTTTAAGAACTTCAGATGTTTCAATGAGGAGACTCTCAGATAGCAAATGTTCAGTTTTCCTGAAAGATTATTTGTTTTAGGACAAATCGCTCCGTGTTTTCTGCGTCACGTTTAGCTATGAAAAAAACCCTGTATCCAGGATTGTGTAAATCTATCAGCAAGCTCATAGCATAAACACAACATTAAATATTTATGAAAATCGCAAATGAAAGAAATAAATATGCCATCTCTCAAGCTTAGCCTTTTGTGAAACAACACTGTCATCTCAGATTTTCAAATATGCTTCTCAACCATAGGAAAACAATAATTTGTGTAAAAGTAGCTAGCTAGAGTTAGCATTTTCGCGTTAGCATTTAGCGTTAGCATTAGCGTTAGCATCCAGCACGCAACATTAACAAAAACATAAAAGCCTTCAAATAAATCATTTACCTTTGAAGAACTTCTGATGTTTTCAATGAGGATACTCTCAGTTAGATAGCAGATGCTCAGTTTTTCCAAAAAGATTCCTTGTGTATTAGAAATAGCTCCGTTTTATACATCACATTTGGCTACCAAAAAAAATCCATAAATTCAGTCCTCAAAACGCAAACTTTTTTCCAAATTAACTCCATAATATCGACTGAAAACATGGCAAACGTTGTTTAGAATCAATCCTCAAGGTGTTTTTCACATATCTCTTCATTGATACATCGTTCTTGGAAAAATGCTTTCTCTCCTGAATCCCAGGAGAAAATGCCCGCACCTGAAGATTACGCACAAATTAGACAAAGGAACGGGCGGACCTCTGGAAATGTAGTCTCTATGGCCAATCTTCCAATGATATGCCTACAAATACGTCACAATGCTGCTAAGACCTTGGGCGAACGACAGAAAGTGTAGGCTCATTCCGTTGCGCAATCACAGCCATATAAGGAGAGAATGGAAAACAAGAGCTTCAGAAATTCTGCTAATTCCTGGGTGATGCATCATCTTGGTTTCGCCTGTAGAATGAGTTCTGGGGCACTTACAGACAAAATCTTTGCAGATTCTGAACTTCAGAGTGTTTTCTTTCCCAAAACTGTCAAGAATATGCATAGTCGAGCATCTTTTCGTGACAAAATATCGCGCTTAAAACGGGAAACGTTTTTTATCCAAAAATGAAATAGCGCCCCTAGAGCTCTAAGAGGTTAACTTAAAGACTTAAAACTCAGGATTCTGTAAGTGGCTATGTCAATAAAGACATGTGTTTACTTATAGCTTCCTGTGCCAACCGGAAGTGCCTTTAATTGGGTCACACTGTCTGTTTTGAAGGGTTAAAAAAGTCACATCTTTCCAAAACTTCACATGTGTGACTAGGTAACCCTCCTAAACTGTAAATCAGTAATTTCCGCCAGCAGATGTCAAAGAAAAGCTCTCACACACACACACACACACAGCAAGGATGGAGTGAAAAGGTGTGGTGCTGAAAGACACAGAGAGCAGGCAAGGGCATAAACATAATCTCTAGGCCGTGCAGAGTTCAACGAGATATCCCGTAGCTCGCTCGGTCTGAGCGCAGCGACCATGAGAAAAGTAGGCCCAAAATGTCATTTGTTTTGGGTGACAGTGAGAGAACTGCTAGGGTGAGAAGCACAATTCGACCTCAGGTACGTTCCTGAGATCCTCCCGATCCGTGCAAGCCTAACCTTGGCCGTGTGGCATTAACCCTTAGCAGTTAAAAGAAGGTGTTTACTTCAAACAGTTTGCATTGACTTCTCTCCCCATAGGAATACATTGCCTGCACCTCTAAATTCAACCTGAAGCCTATGTGGGTTATGAATGCCTTATGAACCTGTCTTCTATGACAGTCCATCAGACCACTATGAGGTCTACCTGTGTCGAATCTAAGCATCCTGGAGCATCCGGAAGTGGTTAAATTCACCCAAAAGGTATTTTGATGTACATAACCTGCAAATGTGAAAATGACTGCATTCAACCCTGTCTAGATCAGTCAATTTTTAACATAAAGACTTTAAACTCAGGATTCTGTAAGAGAATACCCCAAGCAAGATATGTGTTTACGTATAGCTTCCTGTGCCAACCGGAAGTGCCTTTAATTGGGTCACACTGTCTGTTTTGAACTTGCATTGGCCAAGTGCCCACATCAACCTACAATTTACTCATAACCCACTTCCAGGAGCACCCCATCACTCACCTTACCATATCAGGGTTACAGTCACATATAGGCTGGACCTGTGGGCCTCTGGACCTGTGGGCAGCACGGGAGTGGATCCAGAACCTACAGACAATAACACCAAATGGCCTGTATTAGAAAATGGGTTTTAACAGACAGGAAAATGGATGGAGAAGAACATGGTTTTATTCATAATTTATTTCTACTCTATATATTTATGGTTTGTTTGGTTTTAGTTTGGCACTTCCTCTTTTAGGTTTTTCCTTTCCTTTAACAAAACAATGAAACCATTTAAATGCACAATATGGCGTTTATGTTCATATTTAACAACACTATGGTTGAATGAATCTCTCACCACATCGACTTCTGCACTGCCACCCAGAAAAAGAGGCAACTTGGAGCTTACCTCAGTTTAATTTATGATCCTAGGAGGACATCTACGGGCCTTTAAGTATTACACCAAATGGCAAGGTGGCAGATTGGAATTTGAAGGGAAATAAACCAATACTAGTCTTGGGAGACTCAAATGTTAATAGAATCCCTCCATTTCATAACCCATAACCCATACAAGTGGAGAGTTACCCTGGAGCAACATTTTACCATTTCAAAAAGGTCCTGGAGAAAACAGAGGTTCATTTAGACACCAGCATGCATAGTGGTTCTCTCGGTGGGCATAAACAATATGGATAATGACCCATACAAAACATCAAACAGAATGCATCAATGCACAAGGAAGCAAGAGTCACTTTTTCCCTAATGCAATTATTTACATCCCCATTATTAACCACTCACACCTCCTTTCACCAGATCGAAAACGGAACCTCAAAGTCATTAACGGTTACATCACCACACATGGCCCATTTCTCTTGGAGATACCACATGATGAATTCCACACAACAGACCTGATACACTGAACAACAACCACAGCAGACCTCATTTTTAAGAATTGGTGTGAGCAGCTAAATTTAGAATAGGCTCTACCCACAATTTGGACCCACACCACACCCTTCTTTTCCCCCCAACCCCCTGTACACTCCCCCTTTCCTCCCCCAGTTGCTTTCTTAGATTACCCAGCAGAGGGGGTAGTTGACCCCCTCTCATCATGAATTTATCCAAGTCTTTTCAACTCACAACAGCACAGACCCAACTTTTGGAGAGGGGGGGTTGTCTTTCATTTCACTCTACACTCCAAATGTCATATATGTATATAATCACTTGCACATTTAGCAAAAAACACTACATTGGGGAAACCCAGTATACAATAGAAAATAGACTTAAACAGCATTCTATACAATATCAAACGGGCCCATTTACACACAGAACTAGTGACTCATTTCCAGGATCACCCCATCAATGAACGCAATGAAAGCACTTATGCTGATTATAGACACTTAATAGCGCGTTTTTAAGTTTCAAAAGATTGCGACTCCCGCCCTTTGCCTCACAATGGTTTGATCCACTGCAGGTCATTCGTTTGTTGGAAGCCTTCACACACACCTGCTGAATTTGCAGAGCTGGCGCACAAACTAAAGCAAACGTTAACTATCAAGCTAGCTCACCCTAAAAGTGTTTTGAAACACATAACCTGTCATTATGAAAATCACTGTATTCAAACCTGTGTAGATCAGTCAATTCTTAACTTAAAGACTTAAAACTCAGGATTCTGTAAGTGGCTATGTCAATAAAGACATGTGTTTACTTATAGCTTCCTGTGCCAACCGGAAGTGCCTTTAATTGGGTCACACTGTCTGTTTTGAAGGGTTAAAAAAGTCACATCTTTCCAAAACTTCACATGTGTGACTAGGTAACCCTCCTAAACTGTAAATCAGTAATTTCCGCCAGCAGATGTCAAAGAAAAGCTCTCACACACACACACACACACAGCAAGGATGGAGTGAAAAGGTGTGGTGCTGAAAGACACAGAGAGCAGGCAAGGGCATAAACATAATCTCTAGGCCGTGCAGAGTTCAACGAGATATCCCGTAGCTCGCTCGGTCTGAGCGCAGCGACCATGAGAAAAGTAGGCCCAAAATGTCATTTGTTTTGGGTGACAGTGAGAGAACTGCTAGGGTGAGAAGCACAATTCGACCTCAGGTACGTTCCTGAGGTCCTCCCGATCCGTGCAAGCCTAACCTTGGCCGTGTGGCATTAACCCTTAGCAGTTAAAAGAAGGTGTTTACTTCAAACAGTTTGCATTGACTTCTCTCCCCATAGGAATACATTAGCTGCACCTCTAAATTCAACCTGAAGCCTATGTGGGTTATGAATGCCTTATGAACCTGTCTTCTATGACAGTCCATCAGACCACTATGAGGTCTACCTGTGTCGAATCTAAGCATCCTGGAGCATCCGGAAGTGGTTAAATTCACCCAAAAGGTATTTTGATGTACATAACCTGCAAATGTGAAAATGACTGCATTCAACCCTGTCTAGATCAGTCAATTTTTAACATAAAGACTTTAAACTCAGGATTCTGTAAGAGAATACCCCAAGCAAGATATGTGTTTACGTATAGCTTCCTGTGCCAACCGGAAGTGCCTTTAATTGGGTCACACTGTCTGTTTTGAACTTGCATTGGCCAAGTGCCCACATCAACCTACAATTTACTCATAACCCACTTCCAGGAGCACCCCATCACTCACCTTACCATATCAGGGTTACAGTCACATATAGGCTGGACCTGTGGGCCTCTGGACCTGTGGGCAGCACGGGAGTGGATCCAGAACCTACAGACAATAACACCAAATGGCCTGTATTAGAAAATGGGTTTTAACAGACAGGAAAATGGATGGAGAAGAACATGGTTTTATTCATAATTTATTTCTACTCTATATATTTATGGTTTGTTTGGTTTTAGTTTGGCACTTCCTCTTTTAGGTTTTTCCTTTCCTTTAACAAAACAATGAAACCATTTAAATGCACAATATGGCGTTTATGTTCATATTTAACAACACTATGGTTGAATGAATCTCTCACCACATCGACTTCTGCACTGCCACCCAGAAAAAGAGGCAACTTGGAGCTTACCTCAGTTTAATTTATGATCCTAGGAGGACATCTACGGGCCTTTAAGTATTACACCAAATGGCAAGGTGGCAGATTGGAATTTGAAGGGAAATAAACCAATACTAGTCTTGGGAGACTCAAATGTTAATAGAATCCCTCCATTTCATAACCCATAACCCATACAAGTGGAGAGTTACCCTGGAGCAACATTTTACCATTTCAAAAAGGTCCTGGAGAAAACAGAGGTTCATTTAGACACCAGCATGCATAGTGGTTCTCTCGGTGGGCATAAACAATATGGATAATGACCCATACAAAACATCAAACAGAATGCATCAATGCACAAGGAAGCAAGAGTCACTTTTTCCCTAATGCAATTATTTACATCCCCATTATTAACCACTCACACCTCCTTTCACCAGATCGAAAACGGAACCTCAAAGTCATTAACGGTTACATCACCACACATGGCCCATTTCTCTTGGAGATACCACATGATGAATTCCACACAACAGACCTGATACACTGAACAACAACCACAGCAGACCTCATTTTTAAGAATTGGTGTGAGCAGCTAAATTTAGAATAGGCTCTACCCACAATTTGGACCCACACCACACCCTTCTTTTCCCCCCAACCCCCTGTACACTCCCCCTTTCCTCCCCCAGTTGCTTTCTTAGATTACCCAGCAGAGGGGGTAGTTGACCCCCTCTCATCATGAATTTATCCAAGTCTTTTCAACTCACAACAGCACAGACCCAACTTTTGGAGAGGGGGGGTTGTCTTTCATTTCACTCTACACTCCAAATGTCATATATGTATATAATCACTTGCACATTTAGCAAAAAACACTACATTGGGGAAACCCAGTATACAATAGAAAATAGACTTAAACAGCATTCTATACAATATCAAACGGGCCCATTTACACACAGAACTAGTGACTCATTTCCAGGATCACCCCATCAATGAACGCAATGAAAGCACTTATGCTGATTATAGACACTTAATAGCGCGTTTTTAAGTTTCAAAAGATTGCGACTCCCGCCCTTTGCCTCACAATGGTTTGATCCACTGCAGGTCATTCGTTTTGTTGGAAGCCTTCACACACACCTGCTGAATTTGCAGAGCTGGCGCGCAAACTAAAGCAAACGTTAACTATCAAGCTAGCTCACCCTAAAAGTGTTTTGAAACACATAACCTGTCATTATGAAAATCACTGTATTCAAACCTGTGTAGATCAGTCAATTCTTAACTTAAAGACTTAAAACTCAGGATTCTGTAAGTGGCTATGTCAATAAAGACATGTGTTTACTTATAGCTTCCTGTGCCAACCGGAAGTGCCTTTAATTGGGTCACACTGTCTGTTTTGAAGGGTTAAAAAAGTCACATCTTTCCAAAACTTCACATGTGTGACTAGGTAACCCTCCTAAACTGTAAATCAGTAATTTCCGCCAGCAGATGTCAAAGAAAAGCTCTCACACACACACACACACACAGCAAGGATGGAGTGAAAAGGTGTGGTGCTGAAAGACACAGAGAGCAGGCAAGGGCATAAACATAATCTCTAGGCCGTGCAGAGTTCAACGAGATATCCCGTAGCTCGCTCGGTCTGAGCGCAGCGACCATGAGAAAAGTAGGCCCAAAATGTCATTTGTTTTGGGTGACAGTGAGAGAACTGCTAGGGTGAGAAGCACAATTCGACCTCAGGTACGTTCCTGAGGTCCTCCCGATCCGTGCAAGCCTAACCTTGGCCGTGTGGCATTAACCCTTAGCAGTTAAAAGAAGGTGTTTACTTCAAACAGTTTGCATTGACTTCTCTCCCCATAGGAATACATTGCCTGCACCTCTAAATTCAACCTGAAGCCTATGTGGGTTATGAATGCCTTATGAACCTGTCTTCTATGACAGTCCATCAGACCACTATGAGGTCTACCTGTGTCGAATCTAAGCATCCTGGAGCATCCGGAAGTGGTTAAATTCACCCAAAAGGTATTTTGATGTACATAACCTGCAAATGTGAAAATGACTGCATTCAACCCTGTCTAGATCAGTCAATTTTTAACATAAAGACTTTAAACTCAGGATTCTGTAAGAGAATACCCCAAGCAAGATATGTGTTTACGTATAGCTTCCTGTGCCAACCGGAAGTGCCTTTAATTGGGTCACACTGTCTGTTTTGAACTTGCATTGGCCAAGTGCCCACATCAACCTACAATTTACTCATAACCCACTTCCAGGAGCACCCCATCACTCACCTTACCATATCAGGGTTACAGTCACATATAGGCTGGACCTGTGGGCCTCTGGACCTGTGGGCAGCACGGGAGTGGATCCAGAACCTACAGACAATAACACCAAATGGCCTGTATTAGAAAATGGGTTTTAACAGACAGGAAAATGGATGGAGAAGAACATGGTTTTATTCATAATTTATTTCTACTCTATATATTTATGGTTTGTTTGGTTTTAGTTTGGCACTTCCTCTTTTAGGTTTTTCCTTTCCTTTAACAAAACAATGAAACCATTTAAATGCACAATATGGCGTTTATGTTCATATTTAACAACACTATGGTTGAATGAATCTCTCACCACATCGACTTCTGCACTGCCACCCAGAAAAAGAGGCAACTTGGAGCTTACCTCAGTTTAATTTATGATCCTAGGAGGACATCTACGGGCCTTTAAGTATTACACCAAATGGCAAGGTGGCAGATTGGAATTTGAAGGGAAATAAACCAATACTAGTCTTGGGAGACTCAAATGTTAATAGAATCCCTCCATTTCATAACCCATAACCCATACAAGTGGAGAGTTACCCTGGAGCAACATTTTACCATTTCAAAAAGGTCCTGGAGAAAACAGAGGTTCATTTAGACACCAGCATGCATAGTGGTTCTCTCGGTGGGCATAAACAATATGGATAATGACCCATACAAAACATCAAACAGAATGCATCAATGCACAAGGAAGCAAGAGTCACTTTTTCCCTAATGCAATTATTTACATCCCCATTATTAACCACTCACACCTCCTTTCACCAGATCGAAAACGGAACCTCAAAGTCATTAACGGTTACATCACCACACATGGCCCATTTCTCTTGGAGATACCACATGATGAATTCCACACAACAGACCTGATACACTGAACAACAACCACAGCAGACCTCATTTTTAAGAATTGGTGTGAGCAGCTAAATTTAGAATAGGCTCTACCCACAATTTGGACCCACACCACACCCTTCTTTTCCCCCCAACCCCCTGTACACTCCCCCTTTCCTCCCCCAGTTGCTTTCTTAGATTACCCAGCAGAGGGGGTAGTTGACCCCCTCTCATCATGAATTTATCCAAGTCTTTTCAACTCACAACAGCACAGACCCAACTTTTGGAGAGGGGGGGTTGTCTTTCATTTCACTCTACACTCCAAATGTCATATATGTATATAATCACTTGCACATTTAGCAAAAAACACTACATTGGGGAAACCCAGTATACAATAGAAAATAGACTTAAACAGCATTCTATACAATATCAAACGGGCCCATTTACACACAGAACTAGTGACTCATTTCCAGGATCACCCCATCAATGAACGCAATGAAAGCACTTATGCTGATTATAGACACTTAATAGCGCGTTTTTAAGTTTCAAAAGATTGCGACTCCCGCCCTTTGCCTCACAATGGTTTGATCCACTGCAGGTCATTAGTTTTGTTGGAAGCCTTCACACACACCTGCTGAATTTGCAGAGCTGGCGCGCAAACTAAAGCAAACGTTAACTATCAAGCTAGCTCACCCTAAAAGTGTTTTGAAACACATAACCTGTCATTATGAAAATCACTGTATTCAAACCTGTGTAGATCAGTCAATTCTTAACTTAAAGACTTAAAACTCAGGATTCTGTAAGTGGCTATGTCAATAAAGACATGTGTTTACTTATAGCTTCCTGTGCCAACCGGAAGTGCCTTTAATTGGGTCACACTGTCTGTTTTGAAGGGTTAAAAAAGTCACATCTTTCCAAAACTTCACATGTGTGACTAGGTAACCCTCCTAAACTGTAAATCAGTAATTTCCGCCAGCAGATGTCAAAGAAAAGCTCTCACACACACACACACACACACAGCAAGGATGGAGTGAAAAGGTGTGGTGCTGAAAGACACAGAGAGCAGGCAAGGGCATAAACATAATCTCTAGGCCGTGCAGAGTTCAACGAGATATCCCGTAGCTCGCTCGGTCTGAGCGCAGCGACCATGAGAAAAGTAGGCCCAAAATGTCATTTGTTTTGGGTGACAGTGAGAGAACTGCTAGGGTGAGAAGCACAATTCGACCTCAGGTACGTTCCTGAGGTCCTCCCGATCCGTGCAAGCCTAACCTTGGCCGTGTGGCATTAACCCTTAGCAGTTAAAAGAAGGTGTTTACTTCAAACAGTTTGCATTGACTTCTCTCCCCATAGGAATACATTGCCTGCACCTCTAAATTCAACCTGAAGCCTATGTGGGTTATGAATGCCTTATGAACCTGTCTTCTATGACAGTCCATCAGACCACTATGAGGTCTACCTGTGTCGAATCTAAGCATCCTGGAGCATCCGGAAGTGGTTAAATTCACCCAAAAGGTATTTTGATGTACATAACCTGCAAATGTGAAAATGACTGCATTCAACCCTGTCTAGATCAGTCAATTTTTAACATAAAGACTTTAAACTCAGGATTCTGTAAGAGAATACCCCAAGCAAGATATGTGTTTACGTATAGCTTCCTGTGCCAACCGGAAGTGCCTTTAATTGGGTCACACTGTCTGTTTTGAACTTGCATTGGCCAAGTGCCCACATCAACCTACAATTTACTCATAACCCACTTCCAGGAGCACCCCATCACTCACCTTACCATATCAGGGTTACAGTCACATATAGGCTGGACCTGTGGGCCTCTGGACCTGTGGGCAGCACGGGAGTGGATCCAGAACCTACAGACAATAACACCAAATGGCCTGTATTAGAAAATGGGTTTTAACAGACAGGAAAATGGATGGAGAAGAACATGGTTTTATTCATAATTTATTTCTACTCTATATATTTATGGTTTGTTTGGTTTTAGTTTGGCACTTCCTCTTTTAGGTTTTTCCTTTCCTTTAACAAAACAATGAAACCATTTAAATGCACAATATGGCGTTTATGTTCATATTTAACAACACTATGGTTGAATGAATCTCTCACCACATCGACTTCTGCACTGCCACCCAGAAAAAGAGGCAACTTGGAGCTTACCTCAGTTTAATTTATGATCCTAGGAGGACATCTACGGGCCTTTAAGTATTACACCAAATGGCAAGGTGGCAGATTGGAATTTGAAGGGAAATAAACCAATACTAGTCTTGGGAGACTCAAATGTTAATAGAATCCCTCCATTTCATAACCCATAACCCATACAAGTGGAGAGTTACCCTGGAGCAACATTTTACCATTTCAAAAAGGTCCTGGAGAAAACAGAGGTTCATTTAGACACCAGCATGCATAGTGGTTCTCTCGGTGGGCATAAACAATATGGATAATGACCCATACAAAACATCAAACAGAATGCATCAATGCACAAGGAAGCAAGAGTCACTTTTTCCCTAATGCAATTATTTACATCCCCATTATTAACCACTCACACCTCCTTTCACCAGATCGAAAACGGAACCTCAAAGTCATTAACGGTTACATCACCACACATGGCCCATTTCTCTTGGAGATACCACATGATGAATTCCACACAACAGACCTGATACACTGAACAACAACCACAGCAGACCTCATTTTTAAGAATTGGTGTGAGCAGCTAAATTTAGAATAGGCTCTACCCACAATTTGGACCCACACCACACCCTTCTTTTCCCCCCAACCCCCTAGTACACTCCCCCCTTTCCTCCCCCAGTTGCTTTCTTAGATTACCCAGCAGAGGGGGTAGTTGACCCCCTCTCATCATGAATTTATCCAAGTCTTTTCAACTCACAACAGCACAGACCCAACTTTTGGAGAGGGGGGGTTGTCTTTCATTTCACTCTACACTCCAAATGTCATATATGTATATAATCACTTGCACATTTAGCAAAAAACACTACATTGGGGAAACCCAGTATACAATAGAAAATAGACTTAAACAGCATTCTATACAATATCAAACGGGCCCATTTACACACAGAACTAGTGACTCATTTCCAGGATCACCCCATCACTTACCTCAATATATCAGGATTACAGTCGTGTTCTGGGTGGACCAGTGGGCGGCAAAAAGCAGTGGACCGTAAGAGACCTACAATTACACCGAGCGGTCAACAAATCACTAGAAAAAAAAAAAAAAAAAGGTTTCCGGACCCGTATCTCCCATTTCCCAAGTGGACGCAAACACGGCAAAAATCTACCGCATACACAGGATCCCAAATGGACAAAAACGCGATGGTTGCTAGACCATCCCGGAGCGGGACAAAGTAGTAAAGCCACCACAAGACCTCAAACCTCACAATTTCCATTTTCGACAGATAAAGTTCATTATAAACATACCAGCAGGTTAAAATATCAAAACAAAATATGTGACCAATGGCATTAAATTGGGGACAGGCCGAAAAGCATGAAACATGTATGGCAATTTAGCGAGTTAACCCGCTAGCTAATTTGTCCTGTGATATAAACATTGCGTTATTTTTTTACCTGAATTACACAAATTCCTCTACTCCGACAATTAATCCACACATAAAACGGTCAACTGAATCGTTTCTAGTCATCCCTCCTTCTTCATCTTTGAATTTATATATATATAATTTATAACTAACCTGTCTCACGACGGTCTAAACCCAGCTCACGTTCCCTATTAGTGGGTGAACAATCCAACGCTTGGTGAATTCTGCTTCACAACACAAATCAGTTCTTCAATCAACCACGTGAGTGAGGAGATATCACGTGCATAGGCAGAAATCCCAGGGGGGGACACGACCCCCCTATCCTGGGAAAAATATGATTTCCCCCCCCAATATATCACTGTAAACATATCTATGTAATTTCTAATAATATGAATGAACGCAATGAAAGCACTTATGCTGATTATAGACACTTAATAGCGCGTTTTTAAGTTTCAAAAGATTGCGACTCCCGCCCTTTGCCTCACAATGGTTTGATCCAACAAAACTAATGACCTGCAGTGGAAGCCTTCACACACACCTGCTGAATTTGCAGAGCTGGCGCGCAAACTAAAGCAAACGTTAACTATCAAGCTAGCTCACCCTAAAAGTGTTTTGAAACACATAACCTGTCATTATGAAAATCACTGTATTCAAACCTGTGTAGATCAGTCAATTCTTAACTTAAAGACTTAAAACTCAGGATTCTGTAAGTGGCTATGTCAATAAAGACATGTGTTTACTTATAGCTTCCTGTGCCAACCGGAAGTGCCTTTAATTGGGTCACACTGTCTGTTTTGAAGGGTTAAAAAAGTCACATCTTTCCAAAACTTCACATGTGTGACTAGGTAACCCTCCTAAACTGTAAATCAGTAATTTCCGCCAGCAGATGTCAAAGAAAAGCTCTCACACACACACACACACACACACAGCAAGGATGGAGTGAAAAGGTGTGGTGCTGAAAGACACAGAGAGCAGGCAAGGGCATAAACATAATCTCTAGGCCGTGCAGAGTTCAACGAGATATCCCGTAGCTCGCTCGGTCTGAGCGCAGCGACCATGAGAAAAGTAGGCCCAAAATGTCATTTGTTTTGGGTGACAGTGAGAGAACTGCTAGGGTGAGAAGCACAATTCGACCTCAGGTACGTTCCTGAGGTCCTCCCGATCCGTGCAAGCCTAACCTTGGCCGTGTGGCATTAACCCTTAGCAGTTAAAAGAAGGTGTTTACTTCAAACAGTTTGCATTGACTTCTCTCCCCATAGGAATACATTGCCTGCACCTCTAAATTCAACCTGAAGCCTATGTGGGTTATGAATGCCTTATGAACCTGTCTTCTATGACAGTCCATCAGACCACTATGAGGTCTACCTGTGTCGAATCTAAGCATCCTGGAGCATCCGGAAGTGGTTAAATTCACCCAAAAGGTATTTTGATGTACATAACCTGCAAATGTGAAAATGACTGCATTCAACCCTGTCTAGATCAGTCAATTTTTAACATAAAGACTTTAAACTCAGGATTCTGTAAGAGAATACCCCAAGCAAGATATGTGTTTACGTATAGCTTCCTGTGCCAACCGGAAGTGCCTTTAATTGGGTCACACTGTCTGTTTTGAACTTGCATTGGCCAAGTGCCCACATCAACCTACAATTTACTCATAACCCACTTCCAGGAGCACCCCATCACTCACCTTACCATATCAGGGTTACAGTCACATATAGGCTGGACCTGTGGGCCTCTGGACCTGTGGGCAGCACGGGAGTGGATCCAGAACCTACAGACAATAACACCAAATGGCCTGTATTAGAAAATGGGTTTTAACAGACAGGAAAATGGATGGAGAAGAACATGGTTTTATTCATAATTTATTTCTACTCTATATATTTATGGTTTGTTTGGTTTTAGTTTGGCACTTCCTCTTTTAGGTTTTTCCTTTCCTTTAACAAAACAATGAAACCATTTAAATGCACAATATGGCGTTTATGTTCATATTTAACAACACTATGGTTGAATGAATCTCTCACCACATCGACTTCTGCACTGCCACCCAGAAAAAGAGGCAACTTGGAGCTTACCTCAGTTTAATTTATGATCCTAGGAGGACATCTACGGGCCTTTAAGTATTACACCAAATGGCAAGGTGGCAGATTGGAATTTGAAGGGAAATAAACCAATACTAGTCTTGGGAGACTCAAATGTTAATAGAATCCCTCCATTTCATAACCCATAACCCATACAAGTGGAGAGTTACCCTGGAGCAACATTTTACCATTTCAAAAAGGTCCTGGAGAAAACAGAGGTTCATTTAGACACCAGCATGCATAGTGGTTCTCTCGGTGGGCATAAACAATATGGATAATGACCCATACAAAACATCAAACAGAATGCATCAATGCACAAGGAAGCAAGAGTCACTTTTTCCCTAATGCAATTATTTACATCCCCATTATTAACCACTCACACCTCCTTTCACCAGATCGAAAACGGAACCTCAAAGTCATTAACGGTTACATCACCACACATGGCCCATTTCTCTTGGAGATACCACATGATGAATTCCACACAACAGACCTGATACACTGAACAACAACCACAGCAGACCTCATTTTTAAGAATTGGTGTGAGCAGCTAAATTTAGAATAGGCTCTACCCACAATTTGGACCCACACCACACCCTTCTTTTCCCCCCAACCCCCTGTACACTCCCCCCTTTCCTCCCCCAGTTGCTTTCTTAGATTACCCAGCAGAGGGGGTAGTTGACCCCCTCTCATCATGAATTTATCCAAGTCTTTTCAACTCACAACAGCACAGACCCAACTTTTGGAGAGGGGGGGTTGTCTTTCATTTCACTCTACACTCCAAATGTCATATATGTATATAATCACTTGCACATTTAGCAAAAAACACTACATTGGGGAAACCCAGTATACAATAGAAAATAGACTTAAACAGCATTCTATACAATATCAAACGGGCCCATTTACACACAGAACTAGTGACTCATTTCCAGGATCACCCCATCACTTACCTCAATATATCAGGATTACAGTCGTGTTCTGGGTGGACCAGTGGGCGGCAAAAAGCAGTGGACCGTAAGAGACCTACAATTACACCGAGCGGTCAACAAATCACTAGAAAAAAAAAAAAAAAAAGGTTTCCGGACCCGTATCTCCCATTTCCCAAGTGGACGCAAACACGGCAAAAATCTACCGCATACACAGGATCCCAAATGGACAAAAACGCGATGGTTGCTAGACCATCCCGGAGCGGGACAAAGTAGTAAAGCCACCACAAGACCTCAAACCTCACAATTTCCATTTTCGACAGATAAAGTTCATTATAAACATACCAGCAGGTTAAAATATCAAAACAAAATATGTGACCAATGGCATTAAATTGGGGACAGGCCGAAAAGCATGAAACATGTATGGCAATTTAGCGAGTTAACCCGCTAGCTAATTTGTCCTGTGATATAAACATTGCGTTATTTTTTTACCTGAATTACACAAATTCCTCTACTCCGACAATTAATCCACACATAAAACGGTCAACTGAATCGTTTCTAGTCATCCCTCCTTCTTCATCTTTGAATTTATATATATATAATTTATAACTAACCTGTCTCACGACGGTCTAAACCCAGCTCACGTTCCCTATTAGTGGGTGAACAATCCAACGCTTGGTGAATTCTGCTTCACAACACAAATCAGTTCTTCAATCAACCACGTGAGTGAGGAGATATCACGTGCATAGGCAGAAATCCCAGGGGGGGACACGACCCCCCTATCCTGGGAAAAATATGATTTCCCCCCCCAATATATCACTGTAAACATATCTATGTAATTTCTAATAATATGAATGAACGCAATGAAAGCACTTATGCTGATTATAGACACTTAATAGCGCGTTTTTAAGTTTCAAAAGATTGCGACTCCCGCCCTTTGCCTCACAATGGTTTGATCCAACAAAACTAATCACCTGCAGTGGAAGCCTTCACACACACCTGCTGAATTTGCAGAGCTGGCGCGCAAACTAAAGCAAACGTTAACTATCAAGCTAGCTCACCCTAAAAGTGTTTTGAAACACATAACCTGTCATTATGAAAATCACTGTATTCAAACCTGTGTAGATCAGTCAATTCTTAACTTAAAGACTTAAAACTCAGGATTCTGTAAGTGGCTATGTCAATAAAGACATGTGTTTACTTATAGCTTCCTGTGCCAACCGGAAGTGCCTTTAATTGGGTCACACTGTCTGTTTTGAAGGGTTAAAAAAGTCACATCTTTCCAAAACTTCACATGTGTGACTAGGTAACCCTCCTAAACTGTAAATCAGTAATTTCCGCCAGCAGATGTCAAAGAAAAGCTCTCACACACACACACACAGCAAGGATGGAGTGAAAAGGTGTGGTGCTGAAAGACACAGAGAGCAGGCAAGGGCATAAACATAATCTCTAGGCCGTGCAGAGTTCAACGAGATATCCCGTAGCTCGCTCGGTCTGAGCGCAGCGACCATGAGAAAAGTAGGCCCAAAATGTCATTTGTTTTGGGTGACAGTGAGAGAACTGCTAGGGTGAGAAGCACAATTCGACCTCAGGTACGTTCCTGAGGTCCTCCCGATCCGTGCAAGCCTAACCTTGGCCGTGTGGCATTAACCCTTAGCAGTTAAAAGAAGGTGTTTACTTCAAACAGTTTGCATTGACTTCTCTCCCCATAGGAATACATTGCCTGCACCTCTAAATTCAACCTGAAGCCTATGTGGGTTATGAATGCCTTATGAACCTGTCTTCTATGACAGTCCATCAGACCACTATGAGGTCTACCTGTGTCGAATCTAAGCATCCTGGAGCATCCGGAAGTGGTTAAATTCACCCAAAAGGTATTTTGATGTACATAACCTGCAAATGTGAAAATGACTGCATTCAACCCTGTCTAGATCAGTCAATTTTTAACATAAAGACTTTAAACTCAGGATTCTGTAAGAGAATACCCCAAGCAAGATATGTGTTTACGTATAGCTTCCTGTGCCAACCGGAAGTGCCTTTAATTGGGTCACACTGTCTGTTTTGAACTTGCATTGGCCAAGTGCCCACATCAACCTACAATTTACTCATAACCCACTTCCAGGAGCACCCCATCACTCACCTTACCATATCAGGGTTACAGTCACATATAGGCTGGACCTGTGGGCCTCTGGACCTGTGGGCAGCACGGGAGTGGATCCAGAACCTACAGACAATAACACCAAATGGCCTGTATTAGAAAATGGGTTTTAACAGACAGGAAAATGGATGGAGAAGAACATGGTTTTATTCATAATTTATTTCTACTCTATATATTTATGGTTTGTTTGGTTTTAGTTTGGCACTTCCTCTTTTAGGTTTTTCCTTTCCTTTAACAAAACAATGAAACCATTTAAATGCACAATATGGCGTTTATGTTCATATTTAACAACACTATGGTTGAATGAATCTCTCACCACATCGACTTCTGCACTGCCACCCAGAAAAAGAGGCAACTTGGAGCTTACCTCAGTTTAATTTATGATCCTAGGAGGACATCTACGGGCCTTTAAGTATTACACCAAATGGCAAGGTGGCAGATTGGAATTTTAAGGGAAATAAACCAATACTAGTCTTGGGAGACTCAAATGTTAATAGAATCCCTCCATTTCATAACCCATAACCCATACAAGTGGAGAGTTACCCTTGGAGCAACATTTTACCATTTCAAAAAGGTCCTGGAGAAAACAGAGGTTCATTTAGACACCAGCATGCATAGTGGTTCTCTCGGTGGGCATAAACAATATGGATAATGACCCATACAAAACATCAAACAGAATGCATCAATGCACAAGGAAGCAAGAGTCACTTTTTCCCTAATGCAATTATTTACATCCCCATTATTAACCACTCACACCTCCTTTCACCAGATCGAAAACGGAACCTCAAAGTCATTAACGGTTACATCACCACACATGGCCCATTTCTCTTGGAGATACCACATGATGAATTCCACACAACAGACCTGATACACTGAACAACAACCACAGCAGACCTCATTTTTAAGAATTGGTGTGAGCAGCTAAATTTAGAATAGGCTCTACCCACAATTTGGACCCACACCACACCCTTCTTTTCCCCCCAACCCCCTGTACACTCCCCCCTTTCCTCCCCCAGTTGCTTTCTTAGATTACCCAGCAGAGGGGGTAGTTGACCCCCTCTCATCATGAATTTATCCAAGTCTTTTCAACTCACAACAGCACAGACCCAACTTTTGGAGAGGGGGGGTTGTCTTTCATTTCACTCTACACTCCAAATGTCATATATGTATATAATCACTTGCACATTTAGCAAAAAACACTACATTGGGGAAACCCAGTATACAATAGAAAATAGACTTAAACAGCATTCTATACAATATCAAACGGGCCCATTTACACACAGAACTAGTGACTCATTTCCAGGATCACCCCATCAATGAACGCAATGAAAGCACTTATGCTGATTATAGACACTTAATAGCGCGTTTTTAAGTTTCAAAAGATTGCGACTCCCGCCCTTTGCCTCACAATGGTTTGATCCACTGCAGGTCATTCGTTTTGTTGGAAGCCTTCACACACACCTGCTGAATTTGCAGAGCTGGCGCGCAAACTAAAGCAAACGTTAACTATCAAGCTAGCTCACCCTAAAAGTGTTTTGAAACACATAACCTGTCATTATGAAAATCACTGTATTCAAACCTGTGTAGATCAGTCAATTCTTAACTTAAAGACTTAAAACTCAGGATTCTGTAAGTGGCTATGTCAATAAAGACATGTGTTTACTTATAGCTTCCTGTGCCAACCGGAAGTGCCTTTAATTGGGTCACACTGTCTGTTTTGAAGGGTTAAAAAAGTCACATCTTTCCAAAACTTCACATGTGTGACTAGGTAACCCTCCTAAACTGTAAATCAGTAATTTCCGCCAGCAGATGTCAAAGAAAAGCTCTCACACACACACACACAGCAAGGATGGAGTGAAAAGGTGTGGTGCTGAAAGACACAGAGAGCAGGCAAGGGCATAAACATAATCTCTAGGCCGTGCAGAGTTCAACGAGATATCCCGTAGCTCGCTCGGTCTGAGCGCAGCGACCATGAGAAAAGTAGGCCCAAAATGTCATTTGTTTTGGGTGACAGTGAGAGAACTGCTAGGGTGAGAAGCACAATTCGACCTCAGGTACGTTCCTGAGGTCCTCCCGATCCGTGCAAGCCTAACCTTGGCCGTGTGGCATTAACCCTTAGCAGTTAAAAGAAGGTGTTTACTTCAAACAGTTTGCATTGACTTCTCTCCCCATAGGAATACATTGCCTGCACCTCTAAATTCAACCTGAAGCCTATGTGGGTTATGAATGCCTTATGAACCTGTCTTCTATGACAGTCCATCAGACCACTATGAGGTCTACCTGTGTCGAATCTAAGCATCCTGGAGCATCCGGAAGTGGTTAAATTCACCCAAAAGGTATTTTGATGTACATAACCTGCAAATGTGAAAATGACTGCATTCAACCCTGTCTAGATCAGTCAATTTTTAACATAAAGACTTTAAACTCAGGATTCTGTAAGAGAATACCCCAAGCAAGATATGTGTTTACGTATAGCTTCCTGTGCCAACCGGAAGTGCCTTTAATTGGGTCACACTGTCTGTTTTGAACTTGCATTGGCCAAGTGCCCACATCAACCTACAATTTACTCATAACCCACTTCCAGGAGCACCCCATCACTCACCTTACCATATCAGGGTTACAGTCACATATAGGCTGGACCTGTGGGCCTCTGGACCTGTGGGCAGCACGGGAGTGGATCCAGAACCTACAGACAATAACACCAAATGGCCTGTATTAGAAAATGGGTTTTAACAGACAGGAAAATGGATGGAGAAGAACATGGTTTTATTCATAATTTATTTCTACTCTATATATTTATGGTTTGTTTGGTTTTAGTTTGGCACTTCCTCTTTTAGGTTTTTCCTTTCCTTTAACAAAACAATGAAACCATTTAAATGCACAATATGGCGTTTATGTTCATATTTAACAACACTATGGTTGAATGAATCTCTCACCACATCGACTTCTGCACTGCCACCCAGAAAAAGAGGCAACTTGGAGCTTACCTCAGTTTAATTTATGATCCTAGGAGGACATCTACGGGCCTTTAAGTATTACACCAAATGGCAAGGTGGCAGATTGGAATTTGAAGGGAAATAAACCAATACTAGTCTTGGGAGACTCAAATGTTAATAGAATCCCTCCATTTCATAACCCATAACCCATACAAGTGGAGAGTTACCCTGGAGCAACATTTTACCATTTCAAAAAGGTCCTGGAGAAAACAGAGGTTCATTTAGACACCAGCATGCATAGTGGTTCTCTCGGTGGGCATAAACAATATGGATAATGACCCATACAAAACATCAAACAGAATGCATCAATGCACAAGGAAGCAAGAGTCACTTTTTCCCTAATGCAATTATTTACATCCCCATTATTAACCACTCACACCTCCTTTCACCAGATCGAAAACGGAACCTCAAAGTCATTAACGGTTACATCACCACACATGGCCCATTTCTCTTGGAGATACCACATGATGAATTCCACACAACAGACCTGATACACTGAACAACAACCACAGCAGACCTCATTTTTAAGAATTGGTGTGAGCAGCTAAATTTAGAATAGGCTCTACCCACAATTTGGACCCACACCACACCCTTCTTTTCCCCCCAACCCCCTGTACACTCCCCCTTTCCTCCCCCAGTTGCTTTCTTAGATTACCCAGCAGAGGGGGTAGTTGACCCCCTCTCATCATGAATTTATCCAAGTCTTTTCAACTCACAACAGCACAGACCCAACTTTTGGAGAGGGGGGGTTGTCTTTCATTTCACTCTACACTCCAAATGTCATATATGTATATAATCACTTGCACATTTAGCAAAAAACACTACATTGGGGAAACCCAGTATACAATAGAAAATAGACTTAAACAGCATTCTATACAATATCAAACGGGCCCATTTACACACAGAACTAGTGACTCATTTCCAGGATCACCCCATCAATGAACGCAATGAAAGCACTTATGCTGATTATAGACACTTAATAGCGCGTTTTTAAGTTTCAAAAGATTGCGACTCCCGCCCTTTGCCTCACAATGGTTTGATCCACTGCAGGTCATTCGTTTTGTTGGAAGCCTTCACACACACCTGCTGAATTTGCAGAGCTGGCGCGCAAACTAAAGCAAACGTTAACTATCAAGCTAGCTCACCCTAAAAGTGTTTTGAAACACATAACCTGTCATTATGAAAATCACTGTATTCAAACCTGTGTAGATCAGTCAATTCTTAACTTAAAGACTTAAAACTCAGGATTCTGTAAGTGGCTATGTCAATAAAGACATGTGTTTACTTATAGCTTCCTGTGCCAACCGGAAGTGCCTTTAATTGGGTCACACTGTCTGTTTTGAAGGGTTAAAAAAGTCACATCTTTCCAAAACTTCACATGTGTGACTAGGTAACCCTCCTAAACTGTAAATCAGTAATTTCCGCCAGCAGATGTCAAAGAAAAGCTCTCACACACACACACACAGCAAGGATGGAGTGAAAAGGTGTGGTGCTGAAAGACACAGAGAGCAGGCAAGGGCATAAACATAATCTCTAGGCCGTGCAGAGTTCAACGAGATATCCCGTAGCTCGCTCGGTCTGAGCGCAGCGACCATGAGAAAAGTAGGCCCAAAATGTCATTTGTTTTGGGTGACAGTGAGAGAACTGCTAGGGTGAGAAGCACAATTCGACCTCAGGTACGTTCCTGAGGTCCTCCCGATCCGTGCAAGCCTAACCTTGGCCGTGTGGCATTAACCCTTAGCAGTTAAAAGAAGGTGTTTACTTCAAACAGTTTGCATTGACTTCTCTCCCCATAGGAATACATTGCCTGCACCTCTAAATTCAACCTGAAGCCTATGTGGGTTATGAATGCCTTATGAACCTGTCTTCTATGACAGTCCATCAGACCACTATGAGGTCTACCTGTGTCGAATCTAAGCATCCTGGAGCATCCGGAAGTGGTTAAATTCACCCAAAAGGTATTTTGATGTACATAACCTGCAAATGTGAAAATGACTGCATTCAACCCTGTCTAGATCAGTCAATTTTTAACATAAAGACTTTAAACTCAGGATTCTGTAAGAGAATACCCCAAGCAAGATATGTGTTTACGTATAGCTTCCTGTGCCAACCGGAAGTGCCTTTAATTGGGTCACACTGTCTGTTTTGAACTTGCATTGGCCAAGTGCCCACATCAACCTACAATTTACTCATAACCCACTTCCAGGAGCACCCCATCACTCACCTTACCATATCAGGGTTACAGTCACATATAGGCTGGACCTGTGGGCCTCTGGACCTGTGGGCAGCACGGGAGTGGATCCAGAACCTACAGACAATAACACCAAATGGCCTGTATTAGAAAATGGGTTTTAACAGACAGGAAAATGGATGGAGAAGAACATGGTTTTATTCATAATTTATTTCTACTCTATATATTTATGGTTTGTTTGGTTTTAGTTTGGCACTTCCTCTTTTAGGTTTTTCCTTTCCTTTAACAAAACAATGAAACCATTTAAATGCACAATATGGCGTTTATGTTCATATTTAACAACACTATGGTTGAATGAATCTCTCACCACATCGACTTCTGCACTGCCACCCAGAAAAAGAGGCAACTTGGAGCTTACCTCAGTTTAATTTATGATCCTAGGAGGACATCTACGGGCCTTTAAGTATTACACCAAATGGCAAGGTGGCAGATTGGAATTTGAAGGGAAATAAACCAATACTAGTCTTGGGAGACTCAAATGTTAATAGAATCCCTCCATTTCATAACCCATAACCCATACAAGTGGAGAGTTACCCTGGAGCAACATTTTACCATTTCAAAAAGGTCCTGGAGAAAACAGAGGTTCATTTAGACACCAGCATGCATAGTGGTTCTCTCGGTGGGCATAAACAATATGGATAATGACCCATACAAAACATCAAACAGAATGCATCAATGCACAAGGAAGCAAGAGTCACTTTTTCCCTAATGCAATTATTTACATCCCCATTATTAACCACTCACACCTCCTTTCACCAGATCGAAAACGGAACCTCAAAGTCATTAACGGTTACATCACCACACATGGCCCATTTCTCTTGGAGATACCACATGATGAATTCCACACAACAGACCTGATACACTGAACAACAACCACAGCAGACCTCATTTTTAAGAATTGGTGTGAGCAGCTAAATTTAGAATAGGCTCTACCCACAATTTGGACCCACACCACACCCTTCTTTTCCCCCCAACCCCCTGTACACTCCCCCTTTCCTCCCCCAGTTGCTTTCTTAGATTACCCAGCAGAGGGGGTAGTTGACCCCCTCTCATCATGAATTTATCCAAGTCTTTTCAACTCACAACAGCACAGACCCAACTTTTGGAGAGGGGGGGTTGTCTTTCATTTCACTCTACACTCCAAATGTCATATATGTATATAATCACTTGCACATTTAGCAAAAAACACTACATTGGGGAAACCCAGTATACAATAGAAAATAGACTTAAACAGCATTCTATACAATATCAAACGGGCCCATTTACACACAGAACTAGTGACTCATTTCCAGGATCACCCCATCAATGAACGCAATGAAAGCACTTATGCTGATTATAGACACTTAATAGCGCGTTTTTAAGTTTCAAAAGATTGCGACTCCCGCCCTTTGCCTCACAATGGTTTGATCCACTGCAGGTCATTCGTTTTGTTGGAAGCCTTCACACACACCTGCTGAATTTGCAGAGCTGGCGCGCAAACTAAAGCAAACGTTAACTATCAAGCTAGCTCACCCTAAAAGTGTTTTGAAACACATAACCTGTCATTATGAAAATCACTGTATTCAAACCTGTGTAGATCAGTCAATTCTTAACTTAAAGACTTAAAACTCAGGATTCTGTAAGTGGCTATGTCAATAAAGACATGTGTTTACTTATAGCTTCCTGTGCCAACCGGAAGTGCCTTTAATTGGGTCACACTGTCTGTTTTGAAGGGTTAAAAAAGTCACATCTTTCCAAAACTTCACATGTGTGACTAGGTAACCCTCCTAAACTGTAAATCAGTAATTTCCGCCAGCAGATGTCAAAGAAAAGCTCTCACACACACACACACACACACAGCAAGGATGGAGTGAAAAGGTGTGGTGCTGAAAGACACAGAGAGCAGGCAAGGGCATAAACATAATCTCTAGGCCGTGCAGAGTTCAACGAGATATCCCGTAGCTCGCTCGGTCTGAGCGCAGCGACCATGAGAAAAGTAGGCCCAAAATGTCATTTGTTTTGGGTGACAGTGAGAGAACTGCTAGGGTGAGAAGCACAATTCGACCTCAGGTACGTTCCTGAGGTCCTCCCGATCCGTGCAAGCCTAACCTTGGCCGTGTGGCATTAACCCTTAGCAGTTAAAAGAAGGTGTTTACTTCAAACAGTTTGCATTGACTTCTCTCCCCATAGGAATACATTGCCTGCACCTCTAAATTCAACCTGAAGCCTATGTGGGTTATGAATGCCTTATGAACCTGTCTTCTATGACAGTCCATCAGACCACTATGAGGTCTACCTGTGTCGAATCTAAGCATCCTGGAGCATCCGGAAGTGGTTAAATTCACCCAAAAGGTATTTTGATGTACATAACCTGCAAATGTGAAAATGACTGCATTCAACCCTGTCTAGATCAGTCAATTTTTAACATAAAGACTTTAAACTCAGGATTCTGTAAGAGAATACCCCAAGCAAGATATGTGTTTACGTATAGCTTCCTGTGCCAACCGGAAGTGCCTTTAATTGGGTCACACTGTCTGTTTTGAACTTGCATTGGCCAAGTGCCCACATCAACCTACAATTTACTCATAACCCACTTCCAGGAGCACCCCATCACTCACCTTACCATATCAGGGTTACAGTCACATATAGGCTGGACCTGTGGGCCTCTGGACCTGTGGGCAGCACGGGAGTGGATCCAGAACCTACAGACAATAACACCAAATGGCCTGTATTAGAAAATGGGTTTTAACAGACAGGAAAATGGATGGAGAAGAACATGGTTTTATTCATAATTTATTTCTACTCTATATATTTATGGTTTGTTTGGTTTTAGTTTGGCACTTCCTCTTTTAGGTTTTTCCTTTCCTTTAACAAAACAATGAAACCATTTAAATGCACAATATGGCGTTTATGTTCATATTTAACAACACTATGGTTGAATGAATCTCTCACCACATCGACTTCTGCACTGCCACCCAGAAAAAGAGGCAACTTGGAGCTTACCTCAGTTTAATTTATGATCCTAGGAGGACATCTACGGGCCTTTAAGTATTACACCAAATGGCAAGGTGGCAGATTGGAATTTGAAGGGAAATAAACCAATACTAGTCTTGGGAGACTCAAATGTTAATAGAATCCCTCCATTTCATAACCCATAACCCATACAAGTGGAGAGTTACCCTGGAGCAACATTTTACCATTTCAAAAAGGTCCTGGAGAAAACAGAGGTTCATTTAGACACCAGCATGCATAGTGGTTCTCTCGGTGGGCATAAACAATATGGATAATGACCCATACAAAACATCAAACAGAATGCATCAATGCACAAGGAAGCAAGAGTCACTTTTTCCCTAATGCAATTATTTACATCCCCATTATTAACCACTCACACCTCCTTTCACCAGATCGAAAACGGAACCTCAAAGTCATTAACGGTTACATCACCACACATGGCCCATTTCTCTTGGAGATACCACATGATGAATTCCACACAACAGACCTGATACACTGAACAACAACCACAGCAGACCTCATTTTTAAGAATTGGTGTGAGCAGCTAAATTTAGAATAGGCTCTACCCACAATTTGGACCCACACCACACCCTTCTTTTCCCCCCAACCCCCTGTACACTCCCCCTTTCCTCCCCCAGTTGCTTTCTTAGATTACCCAGCAGAGGGGGTAGTTGACCCCCTCTCATCATGAATTTATCCAAGTCTTTTCAACTCACAACAGCACAGACCCAACTTTTGGAGAGGGGGGGTTGTCTTTCATTTCACTCTACACTCCAAATGTCATATATGTATATAATCACTTGCACATTTAGCAAAAAACACTACATTGGGGAAACCCAGTATACAATAGAAAATAGACTTAAACAGCATTCTATACAATATCAAACGGGCCCATTTACACACAGAACTAGTGACTCATTTCCAGGATCACCCCATCAATGAACGCAATGAAAGCACTTATGCTGATTATAGACACTTAATAGCGCGTTTTTAAGTTTCAAAAGATTGCGACTCCCGCCCTTTGCCTCACAATGGTTTGATCCACTGCAGGTCATTCGTTTTGTTGGAAGCCTTCACACACACCTGCTGAATTTGCAGAGCTGGCGCGCAAACTAAAGCAAACGTTAACTATCAAGCTAGCTCACCCTAAAAGTGTTTTGAAACACATAACCTGTCATTATGAAAATCACTGTATTCAAACCTGTGTAGATCAGTCAATTCTTAACTTAAAGACTTAAAACTCAGGATTCTGTAAGTGGCTATGTCAATAAAGACATGTGTTTACTTATAGCTTCCTGTGCCAACCGGAAGTGCCTTTAATTGGGTCACACTGTCTGTTTTGAAGGGTTAAAAAAGTCACATCTTTCCAAAACTTCACATGTGTGACTAGGTAACCCTCCTAAACTGTAAATCAGTAATTTCCGCCAGCAGATGTCAAAGAAAAGCTCTCACACACACACACACACACAGCAAGGATGGAGTGAAAAGGTGTGGTGCTGAAAGACACAGAGAGCAGGCAAGGGCATAAACATAATCTCTAGGCCGTGCAGAGTTCAACGAGATATCCCGTAGCTCGCTCGGTCTGAGCGCAGCGACCATGAGAAAAGTAGGCCCAAAATGTCATTTGTTTTGGGTGACAGTGAGAGAACTGCTAGGGTGAGAAGCACAATTCGACCTCAGGTACGTTCCTGAGGTCCTCCCGATCCGTGCAAGCCTAACCTTGGCCGTGTGGCATTAACCCTTAGCAGTTAAAAGAAGGTGTTTACTTCAAACAGTTTGCATTGACTTCTCTCCCCATAGGAATACATTGCCTGCACCTCTAAATTCAACCTGAAGCCTATGTGGGTTATGAATGCCTTATGAACCTGTCTTCTATGACAGTCCATCAGACCACTATGAGGTCTACCTGTGTCGAATCTAAGCATCCTGGAGCATCCGGAAGTGGTTAAATTCACCCAAAAGGTATTTTGATGTACATAACCTGCAAATGTGAAAATGACTGCATTCAACCCTGTCTAGATCAGTCAATTTTTAACATAAAGACTTTAAACTCAGGATTCTGTAAGAGAATACCCCAAGCAAGATATGTGTTTACGTATAGCTTCCTGTGCCAACCGGAAGTGCCTTTAATTGGGTCACACTGTCTGTTTTGAACTTGCATTGGCCAAGTGCCCACATCAACCTACAATTTACTCATAACCCACTTCCAGGAGCACCCCATCACTCACCTTACCATATCAGGGTTACAGTCACATATAGGCTGGACCTGTGGGCCTCTGGACCTGTGGGCAGCACGGGAGTGGATCCAGAACCTACAGACAATAACACCAAATGGCCTGTATTAGAAAATGGGTTTTAACAGACAGGAAAATGGATGGAGAAGAACATGGTTTTATTCATAATTTATTTCTACTCTATATATTTATGGTTTGTTTGGTTTTAGTTTGGCACTTCCTCTTTTAGGTTTTTCCTTTCCTTTAACAAAACAATGAAACCATTTAAATGCACAATATGGCGTTTATGTTCATATTTAACAACACTATGGTTGAATGAATCTCTCACCACATCGACTTCTGCACTGCCACCCAGAAAAAGAGGCAACTTGGAGCTTACCTCAGTTTAATTTATGATCCTAGGAGGACATCTACGGGCCTTTAAGTATTACACCAAATGGCAAGGTGGCAGATTGGAATTTGAAGGGAAATAAACCAATACTAGTCTTGGGAGACTCAAATGTTAATAGAATCCCTCCATTTCATAACCCATAACCCATACAAGTGGAGAGTTACCCTGGAGCAACATTTTACCATTTCAAAAAGGTCCTGGAGAAAACAGAGGTTCATTTAGACACCAGCATGCATAGTGGTTCTCTCGGTGGGCATAAACAATATGGATAATGACCCATACAAAACATCAAACAGAATGCATCAATGCACAAGGAAGCAAGAGTCACTTTTTCCCTAATGCAATTATTTACATCCCCATTATTAACCACTCACACCTCCTTTCACCAGATCGAAAACGGAACCTCAAAGTCATTAACGGTTACATCACCACACATGGCCCATTTCTCTTGGAGATACCACATGATGAATTCCACACAACAGACCTGATACACTGAACAACAACCACAGCAGACCTCATTTTTAAGAATTGGTGTGAGCAGCTAAATTTAGAATAGGCTCTACCCACAATTTGGACCCACACCACACCCTTCTTTTCCCCCCAACCCCCTGTACACTCCCCCTTTCCTCCCCCAGTTGCTTTCTTAGATTACCCAGCAGAGGGGGTAGTTGACCCCCTCTCATCATGAATTTATCCAAGTCTTTTCAACTCACAACAGCACAGACCCAACTTTTGGAGAGGGGGGGTTGTCTTTCATTTCACTCTACACTCCAAATGTCATATATGTATATAATCACTTGCACATTTAGCAAAAAACACTACATTGGGGAAACCCAGTATACAATAGAAAATAGACTTAAACAGCATTCTATACAATATCAAACGGGCCCATTTACACACAGAACTAGTGACTCATTTCCAGGATCACCCCATCAATGAACGCAATGAAAGCACTTATGCTGATTATAGACACTTAATAGCGCGTTTTTAAGTTTCAAAAGATTGCGACTCCCGCCCTTTGCCTCACAATGGTTTGATCCACTGCAGGTCATTCGTTTTGTTGGAAGCCTTCACACACACCTGCTGAATTTGCAGAGCTGGCGCGCAAACTAAAGCAAACGTTAACTATCAAGCTAGCTCACCCTAAAAGTGTTTTGAAACACATAACCTGTCATTATGAAAATCACTGTATTCAAACCTGTGTAGATCAGTCAATTCTTAACTTAAAGACTTAAAACTCAGGATTCTGTAAGTGGCTATGTCAATAAAGACATGTGTTTACTTATAGCTTCCTGTGCCAACCGGAAGTGCCTTTAATTGGGTCACACTGTCTGTTTTGAAGGGTTAAAAAAGTCACATCTTTCCAAAACTTCACATGTGTGACTAGGTAACCCTCCTAAACTGTAAATCAGTAATTTCCGCCAGCAGATGTCAAAGAAAAGCTCTCACACACACACACACACACAGCAAGGATGGAGTGAAAAGGTGTGGTGCTGAAAGACACAGAGAGCAGGCAAGGGCATAAACATAATCTCTAGGCCGTGCAGAGTTCAACGAGATATCCCGTAGCTCGCTCGGTCTGAGCGCAGCGACCATGAGAAAAGTAGGCCCAAAATGTCATTTGTTTTGGGTGACAGTGAGAGAACTGCTAGGGTGAGAAGCACAATTCGACCTCAGGTACGTTCCTGAGGTCCTCCCGATCCGTGCAAGCCTAACCTTGGCCGTGTGGCATTAACCCTTAGCAGTTAAAAGAAGGTGTTTACTTCAAACAGTTTGCATTGACTTCTCTCCCCATAGGAATACATTGCCTGCACCTCTAAATTCAACCTGAAGCCTATGTGGGTTATGAATGCCTTATGAACCTGTCTTCTATGACAGTCCATCAGACCACTATGAGGTCTACCTGTGTCGAATCTAAGCATCCTGGAGCATCCGGAAGTGGTTAAATTCACCCAAAAGGTATTTTGATGTACATAACCTGCAAATGTGAAAATGACTGCATTCAACCCTGTCTAGATCAGTCAATTTTTAACATAAAGACTTTAAACTCAGGATTCTGTAAGAGAATACCCCAAGCAAGATATGTGTTTACGTATAGCTTCCTGTGCCAACCGGAAGTGCCTTTAATTGGGTCACACTGTCTGTTTTGAACTTGCATTGGCCAAGTGCCCACATCAACCTACAATTTACTCATAACCCACTTCCAGGAGCACCCCATCACTCACCTTACCATATCAGGGTTACAGTCACATATAGGCTGGACCTGTGGGCCTCTGGACCTGTGGGCAGCACGGGAGTGGATCCAGAACCTACAGACAATAACACCAAATGGCCTGTATTAGAAAATGGGTTTTAACAGACAGGAAAATGGATGGAGAAGAACATGGTTTTATTCATAATTTATTTCTACTCTATATATTTATGGTTTGTTTGGTTTTAGTTTGGCACTTCCTCTTTTAGGTTTTTCCTTTCCTTTAACAAAACAATGAAACCATTTAAATGCACAATATGGCGTTTATGTTCATATTTAACAACACTATGGTTGAATGAATCTCTCACCACATCGACTTCTGCACTGCCACCCAGAAAAAGAGGCAACTTGGAGCTTACCTCAGTTTAATTTATGATCCTAGGAGGACATCTACGGGCCTTTAAGTATTACACCAAATGGCAAGGTGGCAGATTGGAATTTGAAGGGAAATAAACCAATACTAGTCTTGGGAGACTCAAATGTTAATAGAATCCCTCCATTTCATAACCCATAACCCATACAAGTGGAGAGTTACCCTGGAGCAACATTTTACCATTTCAAAAAGGTCCTGGAGAAAACAGAGGTTCATTTAGACACCAGCATGCATAGTGGTTCTCTCGGTGGGCATAAACAATATGGATAATGACCCATACAAAACATCAAACAGAATGCATCAATGCACAAGGAAGCAAGAGTCACTTTTTCCCTAATGCAATTATTTACATCCCCATTATTAACCACTCACACCTCCTTTCACCAGATCGAAAACGGAACCTCAAAGTCATTAACGGTTACATCACCACACATGGCCCATTTCTCTTGGAGATACCACATGATGAATTCCACACAACAGACCTGATACACTGAACAACAACCACAGCAGACCTCATTTTTAAGAATTGGTGTGAGCAGCTAAATTTAGAATAGGCTCTACCCACAATTTGGACCCACACCACACCCTTCTTTTCCCCCCAACCCCCTGTACACTCCCCCTTTCCTCCCCCAGTTGCTTTCTTAGATTACCCAGCAGAGGGGGTAGTTGACCCCCTCTCATCATGAATTTATCCAAGTCTTTTCAACTCACAACAGCACAGACCCAACTTTTGGAGAGGGGGGGTTGTCTTTCATTTCACTCTACACTCCAAATGTCATATATGTATATAATCACTTGCACATTTAGCAAAAAACACTACATTGGGGAAACCCAGTATACAATAGAAAATAGACTTAAACAGCATTCTATACAATATCAAACGGGCCCATTTACACACAGAACTAGTGACTCATTTCCAGGATCACCCCATCAATGAACGCAATGAAAGCACTTATGCTGATTATAGACACTTAATAGCGCGTTTTTAAGTTTCAAAAGATTGCGACTCCCGCCCTTTGCCTCACAATGGTTTGATCCACTGCAGGTCATTCGTTTTGTTGGAAGCCTTCACACACACCTGCTGAATTTGCAGAGCTGGCGCGCAAACTAAAGCAAACGTTAACTATCAAGCTAGCTCACCCTAAAAGTGTTTTGAAACACATAACCTGTCATTATGAAAATCACTGTATTCAAACCTGTGTAGATCAGTCAATTCTTAACTTAAAGACTTAAAACTCAGGATTCTGTAAGTGGCTATGTCAATAAAGACATGTGTTTACTTATAGCTTCCTGTGCCAACCGGAAGTGCCTTTAATTGGGTCACACTGTCTGTTTTGAAGGGTTAAAAAAGTCACATCTTTCCAAAACTTCACATGTGTGACTAGGTAACCCTCCTAAACTGTAAATCAGTAATTTCCGCCAGCAGATGTCAAAGAAAAGCTCTCACACACACACACACACAGCAAGGATGGAGTGAAAAGGTGTGGTGCTGAAAGACACAGAGAGCAGGCAAGGGCATAAACATAATCTCTAGGCCGTGCAGAGTTCAACGAGATATCCCGTAGCTCGCTCGGTCTGAGCGCAGCGACCATGAGAAAAGTAGGCCCAAAATGTCATTTGTTTTGGGTGACAGTGAGAGAACTGCTAGGGTGAGAAGCACAATTCGACCTCAGGTACGTTCCTGAGGTCCTCCCGATCCGTGCAAGCCTAACCTTGGCCGTGTGGCATTAACCCTTAGCAGTTAAAAGAAGGTGTTTACTTCAAACAGTTTGCATTGACTTCTCTCCCCATAGGAATACATTGCCTGCACCTCTAAATTCAACCTGAAGCCTATGTGGGTTATGAATGCCTTATGAACCTGTCTTCTATGACAGTCCATCAGACCACTATGAGGTCTACCTGTGTCGAATCTAAGCATCCTGGAGCATCCGGAAGTGGTTAAATTCACCCAAAAGGTATTTTGATGTACATAACCTGCAAATGTGAAAATGACTGCATTCAACCCTGTCTAGATCAGTCAATTTTTAACATAAAGACTTTAAACTCAGGATTCTGTAAGAGAATACCCCAAGCAAGATATGTGTTTACGTATAGCTTCCTGTGCCAACCGGAAGTGCCTTTAATTGGGTCACACTGTCTGTTTTGAACTTGCATTGGCCAAGTGCCCACATCAACCTACAATTTACTCATAACCCACTTCCAGGAGCACCCCATCACTCACCTTACCATATCAGGGTTACAGTCACATATAGGCTGGACCTGTGGGCCTCTGGACCTGTGGGCAGCACGGGAGTGGATCCAGAACCTACAGACAATAACACCAAATGGCCTGTATTAGAAAATGGGTTTTAACAGACAGGAAAATGGATGGAGAAGAACATGGTTTTATTCATAATTTATTTCTACTCTATATATTTATGGTTTGTTTGGTTTTAGTTTGGCACTTCCTCTTTTAGGTTTTTCCTTTCCTTTAACAAAACAATGAAACCATTTAAATGCACAATATGGCGTTTATGTTCATATTTAACAACACTATGGTTGAATGAATCTCTCACCACATCGACTTCTGCACTGCCACCCAGAAAAAGAGGCAACTTGGAGCTTACCTCAGTTTAATTTATGATCCTAGGAGGACATCTACGGGCCTTTAAGTATTACACCAAATGGCAAGGTGGCAGATTGGAATTTGAAGGGAAATAAACCAATACTAGTCTTGGGAGACTCAAATGTTAATAGAATCCCTCCATTTCATAACCCATAACCCATACAAGTGGAGAGTTACCCTGGAGCAACATTTTACCATTTCAAAAAGGTCCTGGAGAAAACAGAGGTTCATTTAGACACCAGCATGCATAGTGGTTCTCTCGGTGGGCATAAACAATATGGATAATGACCCATACAAAACATCAAACAGAATGCATCAATGCACAAGGAAGCAAGAGTCACTTTTTCCCTAATGCAATTATTTACATCCCCATTATTAACCACTCACACCTCCTTTCACCAGATCGAAAACGGAACCTCAAAGTCATTAACGGTTACATCACCACACATGGCCCATTTCTCTTGGAGATACCACATGATGAATTCCACACAACAGACCTGATACACTGAACAACAACCACAGCAGACCTCATTTTTAAGAATTGGTGTGAGCAGCTAAATTTAGAATAGGCTCTACCCACAATTTGGACCCACACCACACCCTTCTTTTCCCCCCAACCCCCTGTACACTCCCCCTTTCCTCCCCCAGTTGCTTTCTTAGATTACCCAGCAGAGGGGGTAGTTGACCCCCTCTCATCATGAATTTATCCAAGTCTTTTCAACTCACAACAGCACAGACCCAACTTTTGGAGAGGGGGGGTTGTCTTTCATTTCACTCTACACTCCAAATGTCATATATGTATATAATCACTTGCACATTTAGCAAAAAACACTACATTGGGGAAACCCAGTATACAATAGAAAATAGACTTAAACAGCATTCTATACAATATCAAACGGGCCCATTTACACACAGAACTAGTGACTCATTTCCAGGATCACCCCATCAATGAACGCAATGAAAGCACTTATGCTGATTATAGACACTTAATAGCGCGTTTTTAAGTTTCAAAAGATTGCGACTCCCGCCCTTTGCCTCACAATGGTTTGATCCACTGCAGGTCATTCGTTTTGTTGGAAGCCTTCACACACACCTGCTGAATTTGCAGAGCTGGCGCGCAAACTAAAGCAAACGTTAACTATCAAGCTAGCTCACCCTAAAAGTGTTTTGAAACACATAACCTGTCATTATGAAAATCACTGTATTCAAACCTGTGTAGATCAGTCAATTCTTAACTTAAAGACTTAAAACTCAGGATTCTGTAAGTGGCTATGTCAATAAAGACATGTGTTTACTTATAGCTTCCTGTGCCAACCGGAAGTGCCTTTAATTGGGTCACACTGTCTGTTTTGAAGGGTTAAAAAAGTCACATCTTTCCAAAACTTCACATGTGTGACTAGGTAACCCTCCTAAACTGTAAATCAGTAATTTCCGCCAGCAGATGTCAAAGAAAAGCTCTCACACACACACACAGCAAGGATGGAGTGAAAAGGTGTGGTGCTGAAAGACACAGAGAGCAGGCAAGGGCATAAACATAATCTCTAGGCCGTGCAGAGTTCAACGAGATATCCCGTAGCTCGCTCGGTCTGAGCGCAGCGACCATGAGAAAAGTAGGCCCAAAATGTCATTTGTTTTGGGTGACAGTGAGAGAACTGCTAGGGTGAGAAGCACAATTCGACCTCAGGTACGTTCCTGAGGTCCTCCCGATCCGTGCAAGCCTAACCTTGGCCGTGTGGCATTAACCCTTAGCAGTTAAAAGAAGGTGTTTACTTCAAACAGTTTGCATTGACTTCTCTCCCCATAGGAATACATTGCCTGCACCTCTAAATTCAACCTGAAGCCTATGTGGGTTATGAATGCCTTATGAACCTGTCTTCTATGACAGTCCATCAGACCACTATGAGGTCTACCTGTGTCGAATCTAAGCATCCTGGAGCATCCGGAAGTGGTTAAATTCACCCAAAAGGTATTTTGATGTACATAACCTGCAAATGTGAAAATGACTGCATTCAACCCTGTCTAGATCAGTCAATTTTTAACATAAAGACTTTAAACTCAGGATTCTGTAAGAGAATACCCCAAGCAAGATATGTGTTTACGTATAGCTTCCTGTGCCAACCGGAAGTGCCTTTAATTGGGTCACACTGTCTGTTTTGAACTTGCATTGGCCAAGTGCCCACATCAACCTACAATTTACTCATAACCCACTTCCAGGAGCACCCCATCACTCACCTTACCATATCAGGGTTACAGTCACATATAGGCTGGACCTGTGGGCCTCTGGACCTGTGGGCAGCACGGGAGTGGATCCAGAACCTACAGACAATAACACCAAATGGCCTGTATTAGAAAATGGGTTTTAACAGACAGGAAAATGGATGGAGAAGAACATGGTTTTATTCATAATTTATTTCTACTCTATATATTTATGGTTTGTTTGGTTTTAGTTTGGCACTTCCTCTTTTAGGTTTTTCCTTTCCTTTAACAAAACAATGAAACCATTTAAATGCACAATATGGCGTTTATGTTCATATTTAACAACACTATGGTTGAATGAATCTCTCACCACATCGACTTCTGCACTGCCACCCAGAAAAAGAGGCAACTTGGAGCTTACCTCAGTTTAATTTATGATCCTAGGAGGACATCTACGGGCCTTTAAGTATTACACCAAATGGCAAGGTGGCAGATTGGAATTTGAAGGGAAATAAACCAATACTAGTCTTGGGAGACTCAAATGTTAATAGAATCCCTCCATTTCATAACCCATTCAAGTGGAGAGTTACCCTGGAGCAACATTTTACCATTTCAAAAAGGTCCTGGAGAAAACAGAGGTTCATTTAGACACCAGCATGCATAGTGGTTCTCTCGGTGGGCATAAACAATATGGATAATGACCCATACAAAACATCAAACAGAATGCATCAATGCACAAGGAAGCAAGAGTCACTTTTTCCCTAATGCAATTATTTACATCCCCATTATTAACCACTCACACCTCCTTTCACCAGATCGAAAACGGAACCTCAAAGTCATTAACGGTTACATCACCACACATGGCCCATTTCTCTTGGAGATACCCCATGATGAATTCCACACAACAGACCTGATACACTGGACAACAACCACAGCAGACCTCATTTTTAAGAATTGGTGTGAGCAGCTAAATTTAGAATAGGCTCTACCCACAATTTGGACCCACACCACACCCTTCTTTTCCCCCCAACCCCCTGTACTCTCCCCCCTTTCCTCCCCCATAAGCCACCACAAGACCTCAAACCTCACAATTTCCATTTTCGACAGATAAAGTTCATTATAAACATACCAGCTACGTGCTTGCAGACGCGATAAAGACACGCAGGTTAAAATATCAAAACAAAATATGTGACCAATGGCATTAAATTGGGGACAGGCCGAAAAGCATGAAACATGTATGGCAATTTAGCGAGTTAACCCGCTAGCTAATTTGTCCTGTGATATAAACATTGCGTTATTTTTTTACCTGAATTACACAAATTCCTCTACTCCGACAATTAATCCACACATAAAACCGTCAACTGAATCGTTTCTAGTCATCCCTCCTTCTTCATCTTTGAATTTATATGGTAATTGCCATCAACACAAATCAGTTCTTCAATCAACCACGTCCTTCAATCAACCACGTGAGTGAGGAGATATCACGTGCATAGGCAGAAATCCCAGGGGGACACGACCCCCCTATCCTGGGAAAAATATGATTTCCCCCCCCAATATATCACTGTAAACATATCTATGTAATTTCAATAATATGAATGAACGCAATGAAAGCACTTATGCTGATTATAGACACTTAATAGCGCGTTTTTAAGTTTCAAAAGATTGCAACCCCCGCCCTTTGCCTCACAATGGTTTGATCCACTGCAGGTCATTAGTTTTGTTGGAAGCGTTCACACACACACACACACACACACACACACCTGCTGAATTTGCAGAGCTGGCGCGCAAACTAAAGCAAACATTAACTATCAAGCTAGCTAGCTAGCACCCCTCAACTGAAGCTAGACAGCTAACTACCAGCAAACCATTGCTAGCGGTCTTCAGCTAACCTTCAGCGCGGAAAGCTCTCGCCAGTTCGAACAACGCGACTCTAACCAGAGCATAACGGACCTATTATTATTATTTTTTTATCCCCGGATTCCCACCGGATTCCCACCGCAAACGGAACATTTTCAGCTGGGTCTTCACAACTAGCTAACTGCAACCCCGGATGTTAACTCCTGGCTAGCGTTTCCATCCATTTAGCTTGAAGCTAGCCCGGCCAGAGCTCCTGTGCTACCACCGAAGCATACTCCTGGGCTACAATATCCGGACCCACGACAGGTCTATCGATGTCACCGCATGAAGAGGCATAAACAGACTCACCCCATCGCGACGTCCCCCAAAGGCTAACTTTCTAGCCCTTGCTATCTCCTTGCTTGCTAATTCGGCCTGCTAACTGCTAGCTTGTTTAGCCCCGGTCCGCTAACTGCTACCTTGTTCAGCCCCGGCCTACTAACTGTTAGCACAGGCCTGCTAACCGTCTGAATCGCAGCGTCCCAACCACTCACCGGACCAAATATTTTCTTTCAATCTCTTTTCGATTTTTAATTTGATTATACCTTCCGGTAACCTGCCTCACCCAATGTGATACGGAATCGCTATTATTTTTAATTTTTAGAACACATTCAAGAACCTCCAGAAGCTAACCAGCTAACTAGCTATTTAGTCATTGTTAGCCACTGCTAGCGGCCTTTACCTTCTGCACAGCCAGCCAGTTTTCTTAACCTGGATAATACTCGCCAGTCTAGCTTCGCTGCCCCCTGGACACTGATCACTTGGGTACAAAACAGTATACAACCACAGACACAGCTAAGGACAATAATAAAAAGACTACGACCAACACTACATCACAGCAAAACAACGGGACTTTCTCAACGGTACAGACACCCCACGACCTAGACTATTCTACTTACTGTTAAAAGTACACAAGGAACCGGAGACATGGACAATTCCCTTTGAAGTTCCTCCTGGCAGACCGATTGTCTCAGACTGCAATCGTGAATCCTATAACATTTCACAATATATAGATCACCATATCAACCCTCTCTCCACAAGGCACCCCAGCTTTCTCAGGGACACCTACCACTTCATGGAGAGGATTGGACCCATAGTTGTTCCCTCCCATACACACATATTCACCGATAGATATTGATAGCCTATACAGCAACAGGAATACAAGCAATTAGAAATATCTTTAAGAGATACCCAGACAACACTAGACCGGACAAAGAAATATTACAACTGTTAGAAATCAGCCTGACTAGCAATGACTTTTTATTCAATGATCATTATTACCTGCAGGTGGAGGGAACAGCTATGGGCAAAAAATGTGCACCTGCTTACGCCAATATATACATGGCTGAATGGGAGAGAGAGGCACTGGCCAAGTGTCCATATCAACCCACTTGTTATTACCGCTTTTTAGATGACATAATAGGAGCCTGGCCCCACGACATCCAGTTATTCACAGATTTTATAAACATTCTCAACGGTCATCATCCATCCATTAAGGTTAAATACACAATTCATCCGCAAGAACGGTTTTTTTCAGTAATAACAATCAATCACAGAAAACACTACACACTAGAGTTTACTTCAAACCAACAGACACACATGCTTTACTTCATAAACACAGTTACCAGAACGAACCAGACCAGACCAAACCAGACCAGACCGAACCAGACCAGACCATACCGAACCAGACCAGACCAGACCAGACCGAACCAGACCAGACCGAACCAGACCAGACCATACCAGACCATACCGAACCAGACCAGACCGAACCAGAACGAACCAGACCAGACCGGACAGGACCAGACCGAACCAGACCGAACCAGACCGAACCAGACCAGACCAGACCGAACCAGACCAGACCATACCGAACCAGACCAGACCGAACCAGACCAGACCAGACCGAACCAGAGCGAACCAGAACGAACCAGACCAGACCAGACCGAACCAGACCAGACCGAACCAGAACGAACCAGACCAGACCGAACCAGAACGAACCAGACCAGACCGGACCAGACCAGACCGAACCAGACCAGACCGAACCAGACCAGACCAGACCGAACCAGACCAGACCGAACCAGACCGGACCGACCAGACCGAACCAGACCGGACCAGGCCAGACCAGACCGAACCAGAACGAACCAGAACGAACCAGACCGAACCAGACCGAACCAGACCGAACCAGACCGGACCAGGCCAGACCAGACCGAACCAGAACGAACCAGAACGAACCAGACCAAACCAGACCAGACCGAACCAGACCAGACCGAACCAGACCAGACCGAACCAGGACCGAACCAGACCAGACCGAACCAGACCGGACCAGACCGAACCGGATGCGAACCAGAACGAACCAGACCATACCAGACCGAACCAGACCGAACCAGACCAGACCGAACCAGACCAGACCAAACCAGAGCGAACCAGAACGAACCAGACCAGACCAGGCCAGACCGAACCAGACCAGACCAGACCAGACCGGACCAGAACGAACCAGAGCGAACCAGAACGAACCAGACCAGACCGAACCAGACCAGACCGAACCAGACCAGACCAGACCGAACCAGACCGAACCAGAACGAACCAGACCAGACCGACCGAACCCAGACCGAACCAGACCAGACCAGACCGAACCAGACCAGACCGAACCAGACCAGACCAGACCGAACCAGAACAGACCGAACCAGACCGAACCAGACCAGACCAGACCGGACCAGACCAGACCGAACCAGACCAGACCATACCGAACCAGACCAGACCGAACCAGACCAGACCGAACCAGACCAGACCGAACCAGACCAGACCGAACCAGACCAGACCAGACCAGACCAGACCGAACCATACCAGACCGGACCGTACCAGACCGAACCAGACCAGACCAGACCGAACCAGACCAGACCAGACCGAACCAGACCGAACCAGACCAGACCAGACCGAACCAGACCGAACCAGACCAGACCGAACCAGACCGAACCAGAACGAACCAGACAAGACCAGACCAGACCAGACCGGACCAGACCGAACCAGACCCGAACCAGACCGGACCAGACCGTACCAGACCGTACCAGACCGAACCAGACCGTACCAGACCGGACCAGACCGTACCAGACGGGACCAGACCGAAAAAGAACGGACCAGACCGAACCAGACCAGACCAGACCGAACCAGACCAGACAAGAATAGACCGAACCAGACCGAACCAGACCAGACCGAACCAGACCAAACCAGACAAGACCAGACCAGACCGAACCAGACCGGACCAGACCGAACCAGACCCGAAACAGACCGGACCAGACCAGAACAGACCGAACCAGACCAGACCAGACCAGACCATACCGAACCAGACCAGACCGAACCAGACCAGACCAGACCGAACCAGAGCGAACCAGAACGAAACAGACCAGACCGAACCAGACCAGACCAGACCGAACCAGAACGAACCAGACCAGACCGAACCAGACCAGACCGAACCAGACCGAACCAGAACAAAACAGACCAGACCAGACCGAACCAGAACAAAACAGACCAGACCAGACCGAACCAGACAAGACCAGACCGAACCAGACCCGAACCAGACCAGACCAGCCCATACCGAACCAGAGCGAACCAGAACGAACCAGACCAGACCGAACCAGACCAGACCAGACCGAACCAGACCGAACCAGAACGAACCAGACCAGACCAGACCGGACCAGACCAGACCGAACCAGACCAGACCAGACCGAACCAGACCAGACCGAACCAGACCAGACCGGACCAGACCGAACCAGAGCGAACCAGACCAGACCAGACCGAACCAGACCGGACCAAACCAGACCAGAACGAACCAGACCAGACCGAACCAGAGCGAACCAGAGCGAACCAGAACGAACCAGACCAGACCAGACCAGACCGAACCAGACCAGACCGAACCAGACCAGACCGAACCAGACCGGACCAGACCGAACCAGAGCGAACCAGAACGAACCAGACCAGACCAGGCCAGACCGAACCAGACCGAACCAGACCAGACCAGACTAGACCAGACCAGAACGAACCAGACCAAACCAGACCAGACCGAACCAGACCAGACCGAACCAGACCAGCCCGAACCAGACCAGACCGAACCAGACCAGACCGAACCAGACCAGACCGAACCAGACCAGACCGAACCAAACCAGACCGAACCAGACCAGACCGAACCAGACCAGACCGAACCAGAGCGAACCAGACCAGATCAGGCCAGACCGAACCAGATCGAACCAGACCAGACCGAACCAGACCAGACCAGACTGAACCAGACCAGACCGAACCAGACCAGACGCAACCAGACCGAACCAGACCGAACCAGACCGAACCAGACCAGACCGAACCAGAACAGACCGAACCAGAACAGACCGAACCAGACGAACCAGACCAGACCGAACCAGACCAGACCGAACCAGACCAGACCAGCCGAACCAGACCAGACCAGACCGAACCAGACCAGACCGAACCAGACCATACCGAACCAGACCAGACCGAACCAGACCAGACCGAACAGACCAGACCAGACCCAACCAGACCGAACCAGAACGAACCAGACCGAACCAGAACGAACCAGACCAGACCGAACCAGACCGAACCAGAACGAACCAGACCAGACCGAACCAGACCGAACCAGACCAAACCGAACCAGACCAGACCGAACCAGACCGGACCAAACCGGACCAGACCGGACCAGACCAGACCGAACCAGACCAGACCGAACCAGACCAGACCAGACCAGACCAGACCGAACCAGACCGAACCAGACCGAACCAGACCAGACCGAACCAGACCATACCGAACCAGACCATACCGAACCAGACCAGACCGAACCAGACCGGACCAGACCAGACCAGACCAGACCGAACCAGACCAGACCGAACCAGAACAGACCGGACCAGATCAGACCGGACCAGACCAGACCGAACCAGACCAGACCAGACCAGACCGTACCAGACCGAACCAGACCGAACCAGGCCAGACCAGACCAGACCGAACCAGAGCGGACCAGACCAGACCAGACCAGACCGAACCAGACCGAACCAGACCAGACCGAACCAGACCGCACCGGAGGGAACCAGAACGAACCAGACCAGACCAGACCATACCAGACCGAACCAGACCAGACCGAACCAGACCAGAGCAAACCAGACCAGACCGAACCAGACCCGAGCGAACCAAACCGAACCAGACCCGAACCAGACCGAACCAGACCCGAACCAGACCAGACCGAACCAGAGCGAACCAGAACGAACCAGACCAGACCGAACCAGACCGAACCAATCCGAACCAGAACGAACCAGACCAGACCAGACCGGACCAGACCAGACCGAACCAGACCAGACCGAACCAGACCAGACCGAACCAGACCAGACCGAACCAGACCAGACCAGACCGAACCAGAGCGAACCAGAACGAACCAGACCAGACCAGACCGAACCAGACCGGACCAAACCAGACCAGACCGAACCAGACCAGACCGAACCAGAGCGAACCAGAACGAACCAGACCAGACCAGAACAGACCGAACCAGAACGAACCAGACCAGAACAGGCCAGACCGAACCAGACCAGACCGAACCAGACCGAACCAGACCAGACCATACCGAACCAGACGAGACCAGACCGAACCAGACCAGACCGAACCAGACCAGACTGAACCAGACCAGACCGAACCAGACCAGACCGAACCAGACCAGACCGAACCAGACCGAACCAGACCAGACCGAACCAGACCGGACCAGAGCGAACCAGAACGAACCAGACCAGACCAGACCGAACCAGAGCGAACCAGAACGAACCAGACCAGACCAGGCCAGACCGAACCAGACCGAACCAGACCAGACCAGACCGAACCAGACCAGACCGAACCAGACCGAACCAGACCAGACTAGACCGAACCGAACCAGACCAGACCAGACCGGACCAGACCAGACCGAACCAGACCAGACTAGACCGAACCAGACCAGACCAGACCAAACCAGACCAGACCGAACCAGACCAGACCAGACCGAACCAGACCAGACTAGACCGAACCGAACCAGACCAGACCGAACCAGACCGAACCAGACCAGACCAGACCAGACCAGACCGGACCAGAGCGAACCAGAACAGACCAGACCAGACCGAACCAGAACGAACCAGACCAGACCGGACCAGACCAGACCGAACCAGACCAGACCAGACCAGACCAGACCGAACCGAACCAGACCGAAACCAGACCAGACCATACAAGACCAGACCATACCGAACCAGACCAGACCGAACCAGACCAGACCGAACCAGACCAGACCAGACCGAACCAGACCAGACCGAACCAGACCAGACTAGACCGAACCGAACCAGACCAGACCGAACCAGACCAGACCGGACCAGACCGGACCAGACCAGACCGGACCAGACCGAACCAGAGCGAACCAGAACGAACCAGACCAGACCAGACCGAACCAGACCAGACCAGACCGAACCAGAACGAACCAGACCAGACCAGACCAGACCGAACCAGACCAGACCAGACCGAACCAGACCAGACCGAACCAGACCGAACCAGACCAGACCAGACCGACCAGACCGAACCAGAACGAACCAGACCAGACCGAACCAGACCGAACCAGAACGAACCAGACCAGACCGACCAGACCGAACCAGACCGAACCAGACCAGACCAGAACCAGAACCAGACCAGACCGAACCAGACAGACCAGACCGAACCAGAACAGACCGAACCAGAACAGACCGAACCAGACCGAACCAGACCAGACCAGACCGGACCAGACCAGACCGAACCAGACCAGACCAGACCATACCGAACCAGACCAGACCGAACCAGACCAGACCGAACCAGACCAGACCGAACCAGACCAGACCGAACCAGACCAGAACAGACCAGACCAGACCAGACCGAACCGTACCAGACCGGACCGTACCAGACCGAACCAGACCAGACCAGACCGAACAAGACCAGACCAGACCGAACAAGACCAGACCAGACCGAACCAGACCGAACCAGACCAGACCGAACCAGACCGTACCAGACCGTACCAGACCGTACCAGACCGAACCAGACCAGACCAGACCAGACCGAACCAGACCGAACCAGACCAGACCGAACCTAGAACGAACCAGACAAGACCAGACCAGACCGAACCAGACCAGACCGAACCAGACCCGAACCAGACCGGACCAGACCGGACCAGACCGTACCAGACCGAACCAGACCGTACCAGACCGAACCAGACCGTACCAGACGGGACCAGACCGAAAAAGAACGGACCAGACCGAACCAGACCAGACCAGACCGAACCAGACCAGACAAGAATAGACCGAACCAGACCGAACCAGACCAGACCGAACCAGACCAAACCAGACAAGACCAGACCAGACCGAACCAGACCGGACCAGACCGAACCAGACCCGAACCAGACCGGACCAGACCAGAACAGACCGAACCAGACCAGACCAGACCATACCGAACCAGACCAGACCGAACCAGACCAGACCAGACCGAACCAGAGCGAACCAGAACGAAACAGACCAGACCGAACCAGACCAGACCAGACCGAACCAGAACGAACCAGACCAGACCGAACCAGACCAGACCGAACCAGAACAAAACAGACCAGACCAGACCGAACCAGAACAAAACAGACCAGACCAGACCGAACCAGACAAGACCAGACCGAACCAAACCAGACCCGAACCAGACCGGACCAGACCAGACAGAACCAGACCGAACAGACAGACCGAACCAGACCGGACCAGACCGAACCGACCAGCGAACCAGAACGAACCAGACAGACCAGACGAACCAGACCGAACCAGACCAGACCGAACCAGACCAGACCAAACCAGACCGAACCAGAACGAACCAGACCAGACCAGGACCAGACCGACCAGACCAGACCAGACCAGACCGAACCAGAAGAACCAGAGCGAACCAGAACGAACCAGACCAGACCGAACAGACCAGACCGAACCAGACCAGACCAGACCGAACCAGACCGAACCAGAACGAACCAGACCAGACGACCAGACCGAACCAGACCGAACCAGACCAGACCAGACGAACCAGACCAGACCGAACAGACCAGACCAGACCGAACCAGAACAGACAGAACCAGACGAAACAGACCAGACCGAACCAGACCAGACCAGACCGACCAGACCAGACGAACCAGACCAGACCGAACCAGACCAGACCGAACCCGACCAGGACCAGACCGAACCAGACCAGACCAGACCAGACCAGACCGAACCATACCAGACCGGACCGTACCAGACCGAACCAGACCAGACCAGACCGAACCAGACCAGACCCAGACCGAACCAGACCGAACCAGACCAGACAGACCGAACCAGACCGAACCAGACCAGGACCGAACCAGACCGAACCAGAACGGAACCAGACAAGACCAGACCAGACCAGACGCGACCAGACCGAACCAGACCCGAACCAGGACCGGACCCAGACCGTACCAGACCGTACCAGACCGAACCAGACCGTACCAGACCGGACCAGACCGTACCAGACGGGACCAGACCGAAAAAGAACGGACCAGACCGAACCAGACCAGACCAGACGAACCAGACCAGACAAGAATAGACCGAACCAGACCGAACCAGACCAGACCGAACCAGACCAAACCAGGACAAGACCAGACCAGACCGAACCAGACCGGACCAGACCGAACCAGACCCGAACCAGACCGGACCAGACCAGAACAGACCGAACCAGACCAGACCAGACCAGACCATACCGAACCAGACCAGACCGAACCAGACCAGACCAGACCGAACCAGAGCGAACCAGAACGAAACAGACCAGACCGAACCAGACCAGACCAGACCGAACCAGAACGAACCAGACCAGACCGAACCAGACCAGACCGAACCAGACCGAACCAGAACAAAACAGACCAGACCAGACCGAACCAGAACAAAACAGACCAGACCAGACCGAACCAGACAAGACCAGACCGAACCAGACCCGAACCAGACCAGACCAGCCCATACCGAACCAGAGCGAACCAGAACGAACCAGACCAGACCGAACCAGACCAGACCAGACCGAACCAGACCGAACCAGAACGAACCAGACCAGACCAGACCGGACCAGACCAGACCGAACCAGACCAGACCAGACCGAACCAGACCAGACCGAACCAGACCAGACCGGACCAGACCGAACCAGACCAGACCAACCAGACGACCAGACCGAACCAGAGCGAACCAGAACGAACCAGACCAGACCAGACCAGACGAACCAGACCAGACCAGACCAGACCAGAACGAACCAGACCAAACCAGACCAGACCCGAACCAGACCAGACCGAACCAGACCAGACCGAACCAGACCAGACCGAACCAGACCAGACCGAACCAGACCAGACGAACCAGACCAGACAGACCGAAAGACCGAACCAGACCAGACCGAACCAGACCAGACCGAACCAGAAGCGACCAGACCAGACCAGCCAGACCGAACCAGACGAACCAGACCAGACGAACCAGACAGACCAGACCGAACCAGACCAGACGAACCGACCAGACGCAACCAGACCGAACCAGACCGAACCAGACCAGACCAGACCAGACCGAACCAGAACAGGACCGAACCAGAACAGACCGAACCAGACCAGACCGAACCAGACCAGACCGAATCAGACCAGACCAGCAGAACCAGACCAGACCAGACCGAACCAGACCAGACCGAACCAGACCAGACCGAACCAGACCAGACCGAACCAGACCATACCGAACCAGACCAGACCGAACCAGACCAGACCGAACCAGACCAGACCGAACCAGACCGAACCAGAGCGAACCAGACCAGACCCAACCAGACCGAACCAGAACGAACCAGACCGAACCAGAACGAACCAGACCAGACCGAACCAGACCGAACCAGAACGAACCAGACCAGACCGAACCAGACCGAACCAGACCAAACCGAACCAGACCAGACCGAACCAGACCGGACCAAACCGGACCAGACCGGACCAGACCAGACCGAACCAGACCAGACCGAACCAGACCAGACCAGACCAGACCGAACCAGACCGAACCAGACCGAACCAGACCGAACCAGACCAGACCGAACCAGACCATACCGAACCAGACCATACCGAACCAGACCAGACCGAACCAGACCGGACCAGACCAGACCAGACCAGACCGAACCAGACCAGACCGAACCAGAACAGACCGGACCAGATCAGACCGGACCAGACCAGACCGAACCAGACCAGACCAGACCAGACCGTACCAGACCGAACCAGACCGAACCAGGCCAGACCAGACCAGACCGAACCAGAGCGGACCAGACCAGACCAGACCGAACCAGACCGAACCAACCAGACCGAACCAGACCGCACCGAGGAACCAGAACGAACCAGACCAGACCAGACCATACCAGACCGAACCAGACCAGACCGAACCAGACCCAGAGCAAACCAGACCAGACCGAACCAGACCCGAGCGAACCAAACCGAACCAGACCCGAACCAGACCGAAACCAGACCCGAACCAGACCAGACCGAACCAGAGCGAACCAAAACGAACCAGACCAGACCGAACCAGACCGAACCAATCCGAACCAGAACGAACCAGACCAGACCAGACCGGACCAGACCAGACCGAACCAGACCAGGACCGAACCAGACCAGACCGAACCAGACCAGACCGAACCAGACCAGACCGAACCAGACCAGACCGAACCAGAGCGAACCAGAACGAACCAGACCAGACCAGACCGAACCAGACCGGACCAAACCAGACCAGACCGAACCAGACCAGACCGAACCAGAGCGAACCAGAACGAACCAGACCAGACCAGAACAGGCCAGACCGAACCAGAACCAGACCAGAACAGCCAGACCGAACCAGACCAGACCAGACCGAACCAGACCAGACCATACCGAACCAGACGAGACCAGACCGAACCAGACCAGACCGAACCAGACCAGACTGAACCAGACCAGACCGAACCAGACCAGACCGAACCAGACCAGACCGAACCAGACCGAACCAGACCAGACCGAACCAGACCGGACCAGACCGAACCAGAGCGAACCAGAACGAACCAGACCAGACCAGACCGAACCAGAGCGAACCAGAACGAACCAGACCAGACCAGGCCAGACCGAACCAGACCGAACCAGACCAGACCAGACCGAACCAGACCAGACCAGACCGAACCAGACCGAACCAGACCAGACCAGACCGACCGAACCAGACCAGACAGACCGAACCAGACCAGACCAACTAGACCGATCCGCAACCAGACCAGACCAAACCAGAACCAGACCGAACCAGACCAGACCAGACCGAACCAGACCACCGAACCAGACCTGAACCGAACCAGACCAGACCGAACCAGACCGAACAGACCAGACCAGACCAGACCAGACCGGACCAGAGCGAACCAGAACGACCAGACCAGGACCAGACCAGACCAGACCAGACCGAACCAGAACGAACCAAGACCAGACCGGACCAGACCAGACCGGACCAGACGATGACCGAACAGACCGAACCAGACCAGACCATACCCAGACCAGACCATACCGAACCAGGACCAGACCAGACCGAACCAGACCAGACGAACCAGACCAGACCAGACCGAACCAGACCAGACCGAACCAGACCAGACTAGACCGAACCAGAACCAGACGACCCAGACCGAACCAGACAGACCGGACCAGACCGGACCAGACCGGACCAGACCGAACCAGAGCGAACCAGACGAACCAAGACCAGACCAGACCGACCAGACCAGACCAGACCGAACCAGAACGAACCAGACCATACCAGACCAGACCGAACCAGACCAGACCGAACAGACCAGACCGAACCAGACCGAACCAGACCAGACCGAACCAGACCGAACCAGAACGAACCAGACCAGACCGAACCAGACCGAACCAGAACGAACCAGACCAGACCGACCAGACCGAACCAGACCCGAACCAGACCAGACCGAACCAGACCAGACCAGACCGAACCAGAACAGACCGAACCAGACCAGACCAGACCGAACCAGACCAGACCGGAACCAGACCAGACCGAACCAGACCAGACCGAACCAGACCAGACCGAACCAGACCAGCCCGAACCAGACCAGACCGAACCAGACCAGACCGAACCAGAGCGAACCAGAACGAACCAGACCAGACCGACCAGACCAGACCGAACCAGACCAGACCAGACCAGACCGAACCGTACCAGACCGGACCGTACCAGACCGAACCAGACCAGACCAGACCGAACAAGACCAGACCAGACCGAACAAGACCAGACCAGACCGAACCAGACCGAACCAGACCAGACCGAACCAGACCGGACCAGACCGTACCAGACCGTACCAGACCGAACCAGACCAGACCAGACCAGACCGAACCAGACCGAACCAGACCAGACCGAACCAGAACGAACCAGACAAGACCAGACCAGACCGAACCAGACCAGACCGAACCAGACCAGACCGGACCAGACCGGACCAGACCGTACCAGACCGAACCAGACCGTACCAGACCGAACCAGACCGTACCAGACGGGACCAGACCGAAAAAGAACGGACCAGACCGAACCAGACCAGACCAGACCGAACCAGACCAGACAAGAATAGACCGAACCAGACCGAACCAGACCAGACCGAACCAGACCAAACCAGACAAGACCAGACCAGACCGAACCAGACCGGACCAGACCGAACCAGACCCGAACCAGACCGGACCAGACCAGAACAGACCGAACCAGACCAGACCAGACCAGACCATACCGAACCAGACCAGACCGAACCAGACCAGACCAGACCGAACCAGAGCGAACCAGAACGAAACAGACCAGACCGAACCAGACCAGACCAGACCGAACCAGAACGAACCAGACCAGACCGAACCAGACCAGACCGAACCAGACCGAACCAGAACAAAACAGACCAGACCAGACCGAACCAGAACAAAACAGACCAGACCAGACCGAACCAGACAAGACCAGACCGAACCAGACCCGAACCAGACCAGACCAGCCCATACCGAACCAGAGCGAACCAGAACGAACCAGACCAGACCGAACCAGACCAGACCAGACCGAACCAGAACGAACCAGACCAGACCGGACCAGACCGAACCAGACCAGACCGAACCAGACCAGACCGAACCAGACCAGACCGACCAGACCGAAACCAGACCGAACCAGAACGAACCAGACCAGACGAACCAGACCAGACCAAACCAGACAGAACGAACCAGACCAGACCGAACCAGACCAGACAGAACCAGAAGACCGAAAACCAGACCAGACCGAACAGACCAGACCGAACCAGACCGAACCAGAACGAACCAGACCAGACCAGACGAACCAGACCAGACCACAACCAGGACCAGACGAACCAGACGAACCAGAACGAACCAGACCAGACCAGACGACCAGACCGGACAAACCAGACCAGACCGAACCAGACCAGACCGAACCAGAGCGAACCAGAACGAACCAGACCAGACCAGAAACAGACCAGACCGAACCAGACCAGACGAACCAGACCGAAACAGACCAGACCAGAACGAACCAGACCAGACCAGACCGAACCAGACGAGACCAGACCGAACCAGACCAGACCGAACCAGACCAGACTGAACCAGACCAGACCGAACCAGACCAGACCGAACCAGACCAGACCAGACCGAACCAGACCGAACCAGACCAGACCGAACCAGACCGGACCAGACCGAACCAGAGCGAACCAGAACGAACCAGACCAGACCAGACCGAACCAGAGCGAACCAGAACGAACCAGACCAGACCAGGCCAGACCGAACCAGACCGAAACAGACCAGACCAGACCGAACCAGACCAGACCAGACCGAACCAGACCGAACCAGACCAGACTTGACCGAACCGAACCAGACCAGACCAGACGGACCAGACCAGACCGAACCAGACCAGACTAGACCGAACCAGACCAGACCAAACCAGACCAGACCGAACCAGACCAGACCAGACCGAACCAGACCGAACCAGACCAGACTAGACCGAACCAGACCGAACCAGACCGAACCAGACCGAACCAGACCAGACCAGACCAGGACCAGAGCGAACCAGAGCGAACCAGAACAGACCAGACCAGACCAGACCGAACCAGAACGAACCAGACCAGACCGGACCAGACCAGACCGGACCAGACCAGACCGGACCAGACCAGACCAGACCGAACCAGACCAGACCAGACCAGACCGAACCGAACCAGACCGAACCAGACCAGACCATACAAGACCAGACCATACCGAACCAGACCAGACCGAACCAGACCAGACCGAACCAGACCAGACCAGACCGAACCAGACCAGACCGAACCAGACCAGACTAGACCGAACCGAACCAGACCAGACCGAACCAGACCGAACCAGACCAGACCGGACCAGACCGGACCAGACCGGACCAGACCGGACCAGACCGAACCAGAGCGAACCAGAACGAACCAGACCAGACCAGACCGAACCAGACCAGACCAGACCGAACCAGAACGAACCAGACCAGACCAGACCAGACCGAACCAGACCAGACCGAACCAGACCAGACCGAACCAGACCGAACCAGACCAGACCGAACCAGACCGAACCAGAACGAACCAGACCAGACCGAACCAGACCGAACCAGAACGAACCAGACCAGACCGACCAGACCGAACCAGACCGAACCAGACCAGACCGAACCAGACCAGACCAGACCGAACCAGAACAGACCGAACCAGACCGAACCAGACCAGACCAGACCGGACCAGACCAGACCGAACCAGACCAGACCAGACCATACCGAACCAAACCAGACCAGACCGAACCAGACCAGACCGAACCAGACCAGACCGAACCAGACCAGACCGAACCAGACCAGACCGAACCAGACCAGACCAGACCAGACCGAACCGTACCAGACCGGACCGTACCAGACCGAACCAGACCAGACCAGACCGAACCAGACCAGACCAGACCGAACCAGACCGAACCAGACCAGACCGAACCAGACCGGACCAGACCGTACCAGACCGTACCAGACCGTACCAGACCGAACCAGACCAGACCAGAACCAGACCGAACCAGACCAGACCGAACCAGACCGAACCAGAACGAACCAGACAAGACCAGACCAGACCGAACCAGACCGAACCAGAACGAACCAGACAAGACCAGACCAGACCGAACCAGACCAGACCGGACCAGACCGAACCAGACCCGAACCAGACCGGACCAGACCGGACCAGACCGTACCAGACCGAACCAGACCGTACCAGACCGGACCAGACCGTACCAGACGGGACCAGACCGAAAAAGAACGGACCAGACCGAACCAGACCAGACCAGACCGAACCAGACCAGACAAGAATAGACCGAACCAGACCGAACCAGACCAGACCGAACCAGACCAAACCAGACAAGACCAGACCAGACCGAACCAGACCGGACCAGACCGAACCAGACCCGAACCAGACCGGACCAGACCAGAACAGACCGAACCAGACCAGACCAGACCAGACCATACCGAACCAGACCAGACCGAACCAGACCAGACCAGACCGAACCAGAGCGAACCAGAACGAAACAGACCAGACCGAACCAGACCAGACCAGACCGAACCAGAACGAACCAGACCAGACCGAACCAGACCAGACCGAACCAGACCGAACCAGAACAAAACAGACCAGACCAGACCGAACCAGAACAAAACAGACCAGACCAGAACGAACCAGACAAGACCAGACCGAACCAGACCCGAACCAGACCAGACCAGCCCATAACGAACCAGAGCGAACCAGAACGAACCAGACCAGACCGAACCAGACCAGACCAGACCGAACCAGACCGAACCAGAACGAACCAGACCAGACCGGGCCAGACCAGACCGAACCAGACCAGACCAGACCGAACCAGACCAGAACGAACCAGACCAGACCGAACCAGACCAGACCGAACCAGACCAGACCGAACCAGACCAGCCCGAACCAGACCAGACCGAACCAGACCAGACCGAACCAGAGCGAACCAGAACGAACCAGACCAGACCAGACCAAACCAGACCAGACCGAACCAGACCAGACCGAACCAGAGCGAACCAGAACAAACCAGACCAGACCAGAACAGGCCAGACCGAACCAGACCAGACCGAACCAGACCGAAACAGACCAGACCAGAACGAACCAGACCAGACCATACCGAACCAGACGAGACCAGACCGAACCAGACCAGACCGAACCAGACCAGACTGAACCAGACCAGACCGAACCAGACCAGACCGAACCAGACCAGACCAGACCGAACCAGACCGAACCAGACCAGACCGAACCAGAGCGGACCAGACCGAACCAGAGCGAACCAGAACGAACCAGACCAGACCAGACCGAACCAGAGCGAACCAGAACGAACCAGACCAGACCAGGCCAGACCGAACCAGACCGAAACAGACCAGACCAGACCGAAAAAGACCAGACCAGACCGAACCAGACCGAACCAGACCAGACTAGACCGAACCGAACCAGACCAGACCAGACCGGACCAGACCAGACCGAACCAGACCAGACTAGACCGAACCAGACCAGACCAAACCAGACCAGACCGAACCAGACCAGACCAGACCGAACCAGACCGAACCAGACCAGACTAGACCGAACCAGACCGAACCAGACCGAACCAGACCGAACCAGACCAGACAGACCAGACAGACCAGACCGAACCAGACCGAACCAGAACAGACCAGACCAGACAGACAGAACCAGACCGAACCAGACCAGACGGACCAGACCAGACCGACCAGACGGACCAGACCAGACAGACCGACCAGACCAGACAGAACCAGACCAGACCGAACAGACCAGACCGAACCAGACCAGACCAGACCAGACCAGACCAGAACGAACCAGAAGACCGAACCAGACCAGACCGAACCAGACCAGACCAGACCGAACCAGACCAGACCGACCAGACCAGACCAGACCGAACCGAGACCAGACCAGACCGAACCAGACCGACCAGACAGACGGACCAGACGGACCAGACCGGACCAGACCGGACCAGACCGAACAGACCGACCAGAACGAACAGACCAGACCGAACCAGACCAGACCAGACAGAACCAGAACGAACCAGACCAGACCAGACCAGACCGAACCAGACCAGACCGAACCAGACCAGACCGAACCAGACCGAACCAGACCAGACCGAACCAGACCGAAACAGAACGAACCAGACCAGACCGAACCAGACCGAACCAGAACGAACCAGACCAGACCGACCAGACCGAACCAGACCGAACCAGACCAGACCGAACCAGACCAGACCAGACCGAACCAGAACAGACCGAACCAGACCGAACCAGACCAGACCAGACCAGACCAGACCAGACCAAACCAGACCAGACCAGACCGAACCAGACCAGACCGAACCAGACCAGACCGAACCAGACCAGACCAGACCGACCCAGAGCGAACCAGAACGAACCAGACCAGACCAGACCGAACCAGACCGGACCAAACCAGACCAGACCGAACCAGACCAGACCGAACCAGACCAGACCGAACCAGACCAGACCGAACCAGACCAGACCGAACCAGACCAGACCAGACCGACCCAGAGCGAACCAGAACGAACCAGACCAGACCAGACCGAACCAGACCGGACCAAACCAGACCAGACCGAACCAGAACAAAACAGACCAGACCAGAACGAACCAGACAAGACCAGACCGAACCAGACCCGAACCAGACCAGACCAGCCCATAACGAACCAGAGCGAACCAGAACGAACCAGACCAGACCGAACCAGACCAGACCAGACCGAACCAGACCGAACCAGAACGAACCAGACCAGACCGGGCCAGACCAGACCGAACCAGACCAGACCAGACCGAACCAGACCAGAACGAACCAGACCAGACCGAACCAGACCAGACCGAACCAGACCAGACCGAACCAGACCAGCCCGAACCAGACCAGACCGAACCAGACCAGACCGAACCAGAGCGAACCAGAACGAACCAGACCAGACCAGACCAAACCAGACCAGACCGAACCAGACCAGACCGAACCAGAGCGAACCAGAACAAACCAGACCAGACCAGAACAGGCCAGACCGAACCAGACCAGACCGAACCAGACCGAAACAGACCAGACCAGAACGAACCAGACCAGACCATACCGAACCAGACGAGACCAGACCGAACCAGACCAGACCGAACCAGACCAGACTGAACCAGACCAGACCGAACCAGACCAGACCGAACCAGACCAGACCAGACCGAACCAGACCGAACCAGACCAGACCGAACCAGAGCGGACCAGACCGAACCAGAGCGAACCAGAACGAACCAGACCAGACCAGACCGAACCAGAGCGAACCAGAACGAACCAGACCAGACCAGGCCAGACCGAACAGACCGAAACAGACCAGACCAGACCGAAAAGACCAGACCAGACCGAACCAGACCGAACCAGACCAGACTAGACCGAACCGAACCAGACCAGACCAGACCGGACCAGACCAGACCGAACCAGACCAGACTATGACCGAACCAGACCAGACCAAACCAGACCAGACCGAACCAGACCAGACCAGACCGAACCAGACCGAACCAGACCAGACTAGACCGAACCAGACCGAACCAGACCGAACCAGACCGAACCAGACCAGACCAGACCAGACCGGACCAGAGCGAACCAGAGCGAACCAGAACAGACCAGACCAGACCAGACCGAACCAGAACGAACCAGACCAGACCGGACCAGACCAGACCGGACCAGACCGGACCAGACCAGACCAGACCGAACCAGACCAGACCAGACCAGACCAGACCGAACCGAACCAGACCGAACCAGACCAGACCATACAAGACCAGACCATACCGAACCAGACCAGACCGAACCAGACCAGACCGAACCAGACCACACCAGACCGAACCAGACCAGACCGAACCAGACCAGACTAGACCGAACCGAACCAGACCAGACCGAACCAGACCGAACCAGACCAGACCGGACCAGACCGGACCAGACCGGACCAGACCGGACCAGACCGAACCAGAGCGAACCAGAACGAACCAGACCAGACCGAACCAGACCAGACCAGACCGAACCAGAACGAACCAGACCAGACCAGACCAGACCGAACCAGACCAGACCGAACCAGACCAGACCGAACCAGACCGAACCAGACCAGACCGAACCAGACCGAAACAGAACGAACCAGACCAGACCGAACCAGACCGAACCAGAACGAACCAGACCAGACCGACCAGACCGAACCAGACCGAACCAGACCAGACCGAACCAGACCAGACCAGACCGAACCAGAACAGACCGAACCAGACCGAACCAGACCAGACCAGACCAGACCAGACCAGACCAAACCAGACCAGACCAGACCGAACCAGACCAGACCGAACCAGACCAGACCGAACCAGACCAGACCAGACCGACCCAGAGCGAACCAGAACGAACCAGACCAGACCAGACCGAACCAGACCGGACCAAACCAGACCAGACCGAACCAGACCAGACCGAACCAGACCAGACCGAACCAGACCAGACCGAACCAGACCAGACCGAACCAGACCAGACCAGACCGACCCAGAGCGAACCAGAACGAACCAGACCAGACCAGACCGAACCAGACCGGACCAAACCAGACCAGACCGAACCAGACCAGACCGAACCAGAGCGAACCAGAACGAACCAGACCAGACCAGAACAGACCGAACCAGAACGAACCAGACCAGAACAGGCCAGACCGAACCAGACCAGACCGAACCAGACCGAACCAGACCAGACCAGACCAGACCGAACCAGACCGAACCAGACCAGACCGAACCAGACCGCACCGGAGGGAACCAGAACGAACCAGACCAGACCATACCAGACCGAACCAGACCAGACCGAACCAGACCAGAGCAAACCAGACCAGACCGAACCAGACCCGAGCGAACCAAACCGAACCAGACCCGAACCAGACCGAACCAGACCCGAACCAGACCAGACCGAACCAGAGCGAACCAGAACGAACCAGACCAGACCGAACCAATCCGAACCAGAACGAACCAGACCAGACCGGACCAGACCAGACCAGAACGAACCAGACCAGACCATACCGAACCAGACGAGACCAGACCGAACCAGACCAGACTGAACCAGACCAGACCGAACCAGACCCGAGCGAACCAAACCGAACCAGACCCGAACCAGACCGAACCAGACCCGAACCAGACCAGACCGAACCAGAGCGAACCAGACCAGACCGAACCAATCCGAACCAGAACGAACCAGACCAGACCGGACCAGACCAGACCGAACCAGACCAGACCGAACCAGACCAGACCGAACCAGACCAGACCGAACCAGACCAGACCGAACCAGACCAGACCAGACCGACCCAGAGCGAACCAGAACGAACCAGACCAGACCAGACCGAACCAGACCGGACCAAACCAGACCAGACCGAACCAGACCAGACCGAACCAGAGCGAACCAGAACGAACCAGACCAGACCAGAACAGACCGAACCAGAACGAACCAGACCAGAACAGGCCAGACCGAACCAGACCAGACCGAACCAGACCGAACCAGACCAGACCAGAACGAACCAGACCAGACCATACCGAACCAGACGAGACCAGACCGAACCAGACCAGACTGAACCAGACCAGACCGAACCAGACCGAACCAGACCAGACCGAACCAGACCGGACCAGACCGAACCAGAACGAACCAGACCAGACCAGACCGAACCAGAGCGAACCAGAACGAACCAGACCAGACCAGGCCAGACCGAACCAGACCAGACCAGACCGAACCAGACCAGACCGAACCAGACCGAACCAGACCAGACTAGACCGAACCGAACCAGACCAGACCAGACCAGACCGGACCAGACCAGACCGAACCAGACCAGACTAGACCGAACCAGACCAGACCAGACCAAACCAGACCAGACCGAACCAGACCAGACCAGACCGAACCAGACCGAACCAGACCAGACTAGACCGAACCGAACCAGACCAGACCGAACCAGACCGAACCAGACCAGACCAGACCAGACCAGACCAGACCAGAGCGAACCAGAGCGAACCAGAACAGACCAGACCAGACCAGACCAGACCGAACCAGAACGAACCAGACCAGACCGGACCAGACCAGACCGGACCAGACCAGACCAGACCGAACCAGACCAGACCAGACCAGACCAGACCAGACCGAACCGAACCAGACCGAACCAGACCAGACCATACAAGACCAGACCATACCGAACCAGACCAGAACGAACCAGACCAGACCGAACCAGACCAGACCAGACCGAACCAGACCAGACCGAACCAGACCAGACCAGACTAGACCGAACCGAACCAGACCAGACCGAACCAGACCAGTCCAGACCGGACCAGACCGGACCAGACCGGACCAGACCGGACCAGACCGAACCAGAGCGAACCAGAACGAACCAGACCAGACCAGACCAGACCGAACCAGACCAGACCGGACCAGACCAGACCGAACCAGACAGGACCGAACCAGACCAGACCAGACCAGACCGAACCAGACCAGACCGAACCAGACCGAACCAGACCAGACCAGACCAGACCGAACCAGACCGAACCAGACCAGAACGAACCAGACCAGACCGAACCAGAACGAACCAGACCAGACCAGACCGAACCAGACCAGACCAGAGCAGACCAGACCGAACCATACCGAACCAGACCAAACCGAACCAGACCAGACCGAACCAGACCGGACCAGACCGGACCAGACCAGACCGAACCAGACCAGACCGAACCAGACCAGACCAGACCAGACCAGAACGAACCAGACCGAACCAGACCAGACCGAACCAGACCAGACCAGACCATACCGAACCAGACCAGACCGAACCAGACCGGACCAAACCGGACCAGACCGGACCAGACCAGACCAGACCGAACCAGACCATACCGAACCAGACCAGACCGAACCAGACCGGACCAGACCAGACCAGACCAGACCGAACCAGACCAGACCGAACAAGAACAGACCGGACCAGACCAGACCGGACCAGACCAGACCGAACCAGACCAGACCAGACCAGACCGTACCAGACCGAACCAGACCGAACCAGACCAGACCAGACCAGACCGAACCAGAGCGGACCAGTCCAGACCAGACCAGACCGAACCAGACCGAACCAGACCAGACCGAACCAGACCGCACCGGAGGGAACCAGAACGAACCAGACCAGACCAGACCATACCAGACCGAACCAGACCAGACCGAACCAGACCAGAGCAAACCAGACCAGAGCAAACCAGACCAGACCGAACCAGACCCGAGCGAACCAAACCGAACCAGACCCGAACCAGACCGAACCAGACCCGAACCAGACCAGACCGAACCAGAGCGAACCAGAACGAACCAGACCAGACCGAACCAATCCGAACCAGAACGAACCAGACCAGACCAGACCGGACCAGACCAGACCGAACCAGACCAGACCGAACCAGACCAGACCGAACCAGACCAGACCGAACCAGACCAGACCGAACCAGACCAGACCAGACCGAACCAGAGCGAACCAGAACGAACCAGACCAGACCAGACCGAACCAGACCGGACCAAACCAGACCAGACCGAACCGAACCAGACCGAACCAGAGCGAACCAGAACGAACCAGACCAGACCAGAACAGACCGAACCAGAACGAACCAGACCAGAACAGGCCAGACCGAACCAGACCAGACCGAACCAGACCAGACCAGAACGAACCAGACCAGACCATACCGAACCAGACGAGACCAGACCGAACCAGACCAGACCGAACCAGACCAGACTGAACCAGACCAGACCGAACCAGACCAGACCGAACCAGACCAGACCAGACCGAACCAGACCAGACCGAACCAGACCGGACCAGACCGAACCAGACCGGACCAGACCGAACCAGAGCGAACCAGACCAGACCAGACCGAACCAGAGCGAACCAGAACGAACCAGACCAGACCAGGCCAGACCGAACCAGACCGAACCAGACCAGACCAGACCAAACCAGACCAGACCGAACCAGACCAGAGCAAACCAGACCAGAGCAAACCAGACCAGACCGAACCAGACCCGAGCGAACCAAACCGAACCAGACCCGAACCAGACCGAACCAGACCCGAACCAGACCAGACCGAACCAGAGCGAACCAGAACGAACCAGACCAGACCGAACCAATCCGAACCAGAACGAACCAGACCAGACCAGACCGGACCAGACCAGACCGAACCAGACCAGACCGAACCAGACCAGACCGAACCAGACCAGACCGAACCAGACCAGACCGAACCAGACCAGACCAGACCAGACCGAACCAGAGCGAACCAGAACGAACCAGACCAGACCAGACCGAACCAGACCGGACCAAACCAGACCAGACCGAACCGAACCAGACCGAACCAGAGCGAACCAGAACGAACCAGACCAGACCAGAACAGACCGAACCAGACCAGACCGAACCAGACCAGACCAGAACGAACCAGACCAGACCATACCGAACCAGACGAGACCAGACCGAACCAGACCAGACCGAACCAGACCAGACTGAACCAGACCAGACCGAACCAGACCAGACCGAACCAGACCAGACCAGACCGAACCAGACCGAACCAGACCAGACCGAACCAGACCGGACCAGACCGAACCAGACCGGACCAGACCGAACCAGAGCGAACCAGACCAGACCAGACCGAACCAGAGCGAACCAGAACGAACCAGACCAGACCAGGCCAGACCGAACCAGACCGAACCAGACCAGACCAGACCAAACCAGACCAGACCGAACCAGACCGAACCAGACCAGACTAGACCGAACCGAACCAGACCAGACCAGACCAGACGGACCAGACCAGACCAGACCAGACTAGACCGAACCAGACCAGACCAGACCAAACCAGACCAGACCAGACCGAACCAGACCGAACCAGACCAGACTAGACCGAACCGAACCAGACCAGACCGAACCAGACCGAACCAGACCAGACCAGACCAGACCAGACCGGACCAGAGCGAACCAGAGCGAACCAGAACAGACCAGACCAGACCAGACCAGACCAGACCGAACCAGACCAGACCGGACCAGACCAGACCGGACCAGACCAGACCAGACCGAACCAGACCAGACCAGACCAGACCGAACCGAACCAGACCGAACCAGACCAGACCATACAAGACCAGACCATACCGAACCAGACCAGACCGAACCAGACCAGACCGAACCAGACCAGACCGAACCAGACCAGACCAGACCGAACCAGACCAGACCGAACCAGACCAGACTAGACCGAACCAGACCGAACCAGACCGAACCAGACCAGACCAGACCGGACCAGACCGGACCAGACCGGACCAGACCGGACCAGACCGAACCAGAGCGAACCAGAACGAACCAGACCAGACCAGACCGAACCAGACCAGACCAGACCGAACCAGACCGGACCAGACCGAACCAGAGCGAACCAGAACGAACCAGACCAGACCAGACCGAACCAGACCAGACCGGACCAGACCAGACCGAACCAGACAGGACCGAACCAGACCAGACCAGACCAGACCGAACCAGACCAGACCGAACCAGACCGAACCAGACCAGACCAGACCGAACCAGACCGAACCAGAACGAACCAGACCAGAACGAACCAGACCAGACCGAACCAGAACGAACCAGACCAGACCAGAGCAGACCAGACCGAACCAGACCGAACCAGACCAAACCGAACCAGACCAGACCGAACCAGACCGGACCAGACCGGACCAGACCAGACCGAACCAGACCAGACCGAACCAGACCAGACCAGACCAGACCAGAACGAACCAGACCGAACCGGACCAGACCGAACCAGACCAGACCAGACCATACCGAACCAGACCAGACCGAACCAGACCGGACCAAACCGGACCAGACCGGACCAGACCAGACCAGACCAGACCGAACCAGACCATACCGAACCAGACCAGACCGAACCAGACCGGACCAGACCAGACCAGACCAGACCGAACCAGACCAGACCGAACCAGAACAGACCGGACCAGACCAGACCGGACCAGACCAGACCGAACCAGACCAGACCAGACCAGACCGTACCAGACCGAACCAGACCGAACCAGACCAGACCAGACCAGACCGAACCAGAGCGGACCAGACCAGACCAGACCAGACCGAACCAGACCGAACCAGACCAGACCGAACCAGACCGCACCGGAGGGAACCAGAACGAACCAGACCAGACCAGACCATACCAGAACGAACCAGACCAGACCGAACCAGACCAGAGCAAACCAGACCAGAGCAAACCAGACCAGACCGAACCAGACCCGAGCGAACCAAACCGAACCAGACCCGAACCAGACCGAACCAGACCCGAACCAGACCAGACCGAACCAGAGCGAACCAGAACGAACCAGACCAGACCGAACCAATCCGAACCAGAACGAACCAGACCAGACCAGACCGGACCAGACCAGACCGAACCAGACCAGACCAGACCGAACCAGACCAGACCGAACCAGACCAGACCGAACCAGACCAGACCAGACCGAACCAGAGCGAACCAGAACGAACCAGACCAGACCAGACCGAACCAGACCGGACCAAACCAGACCAGACCGAACCGAACCAGACCGAACCAGAGCGAACCAGAACGAACCAGACCAGACCAGAACAGACCGAACCAGAACGAACCAGACCAGAACAGGCCAGACCGAACCAGACCAGACCGAACCAGACCGAACCAGACCAGACCAGAACGAACCAGACCAGACCATACCGAACCAGACGAGACCAGACCGAACCAGACCAGACCGAACCAGACCAGACTGAACCAGACCAGACCGAACCAGACCAGACCGAACCAGACCAGACCAGACCGAACCAGACCGAACCAGACCAGACCGAACCAGACCGGACCAGACCGAACCAGACCGGACCAGACCGAACCAGAGCGAACCAGACCAGACCAGACCGAACCAGAGCGAACCAGAACGAACCAGACCAGACCAGGCCAGACCGAACCAGACCGAACCAGACCAGACCAGACCAAACCAGACCAGACCGAACCAGACCTAACCAGACCAGACTAGACCGAACCGAACCAGACCAGACCAGACCGGACCAGACCAGACCAGACCGAACCAGACCAGACTAGACCGAACCAGACCAGACCAGACCAAACCAGACCAGACCAGACCGAACCAGACCGAACCAGACCAGACTAGACCGAACCGAACCAGACCAGACCGAACCAGACCGAACCAGACCAGACCAGACCAGACCAGACCAGACCGGACCAGAGCGAACCAGAGCGAACCAGAGCGAACCAGAACAGACCAGACCAGACCAGACCAGACCGAACCAGACCAGACCGGACCAGACCAGACCGGACCAGACCAGACCAGACCGAACCAGACCAGACCAGACCAGACCGGACCAGACCAGACCGAACCAGACCAGACCAGACCGAACCAGACCAGACCGAACCAGACCAGACCGAACCAGACCAGACCAGACCGAACCAGAGCGAACCAGAACGAACCAGACCAGACCAGACCGACCGAACCAGACCGGACCAAACCAGACCAGACCGAACCGAACCAGACCGAACCAGAGCGAACCAGAACGAACCAGACCAGACCAGAACAGACCGAACCAGAACGAACCAGACCAGAACAGGCCAGACCGAACCAGACCAGACCGAACCAGACCGAACCAGACCAGACCAGAACCAACAGACCAGACCAGACCGAACCAGACGAGACCAGACCGAACCAGACCAGACCGAACCAGACCAGACCGAACCAGACCAGACCGAACCAGACCAGACCGAACCAGACCAGACCCGACCAGACCGAACCAGACCGAACCAGACCAGACCGAACCAGACCAGACCAGACGAACCAGACCAGAAAGACCGAACCAGACCGAACCAGACCAGACCAGACCGAACCAGACCGAACAGACAGACCAGACCGAACCAGACCGAACAGACCAGACCAGACCAGACCGACCGAACCAGACGAACCAGACCAGACCAGACCAAACCAGACAGAACCACCGACCAGACCAGACCGAAAAAAGGAACAGACCAGAACCAGACCAGACCGAACCAGACCAGACCGAACCAGACCAGACCAGAACGAACCAGACCAGACCGAACAGACCGAACCAGAACGAACCAGACCCCAGACCGAACCAGACCAGACCAGACCAGACCAGACCGAACCAGACCGAACCAGACCAGACCGAACCAGACCAGACCAGACCAGACCAGAACGAACCAGACCGAACCAGACCAGACCGAACCAGACCAGACCGAACCAGACCAGACCGAACCAGACCAGACCAGACCAGACCAGAACGAACCAGACCGAACCAGACCAGACCGAACCAGACCAGACCAGACCATACCGAACCAGACCAGACCGAACCAGACCGGACCAAACCGGACCAGACCAGACCAGACCAGACCGAACCAGACCAGACCGAACCAGACCAGACCAGACCGAACCAGACCAGACCGGACCAGACCAGACCAGACCGTACCAGACCGTACCAGACCGAACCAGACCGAACCAGACCAGACCAGACCAGACCGAACCAGAGCGGACCAGACCAGACCAGACCGAACCAGACCGAACCAGACCAGACCTGGCCAGACCAGACCAGACCGAACCAGAACGAACCAGACCAGACCAGACCGAACCAGACCGGACCAGACCGGACCAGACCGAACCGGAGCGAACCAGAACGAACCAAAACCAGACCATACCAGACCAAACCAGACCGAACCAGACCAGAGCGAACCAGACCGGAACCAGACCGAACCAGACCCGAACCAGACCAGACCGAACCAGAGCGAACCAGAACGAACCAGACCAGACCGAACCAGACCAGACCAGACCGAACCAAACCGAACCAGAACCAGACCAGACCGAACCAGACCAGACCAGACCGAACTAGAGCGAACCAGAACGAACCAGACCAGACCAGACCGAACCAGACCGGACCAAACCAGACCAGACCGAACCAGACCAGACCGAACCAGAGCGAACCAGAACGAACCAGACCAGACCAGACCAGAACAGACCGAAACAGACCGGACCAGACCGAACCAGAGCGAACCAGAACGAACCAGACCAGAACAGGCCAGACCGAACCAGACCGAACCAGACCAGACCAGAACGAACCAGACCAGACCGAACCAGACCAGACCGAACCAGACCAGACCGAACCAGACCGAACCAGACCAGACCAGACCGAACCAGACCGAACCAGACCGGACCAGACCGGACCAGACCGGACCAGACCGAACCAGAGCGAACCAGAACGAACCAGACCAGACCAGGCCAGACCGAACCAGACCAGACCAGACCGAACCAGACTGAAACAGACCAGACTGAACCAGACCAGACCGAACCAGACCAGACCGAACCAGACCAGACCGGACCAGACCAGACCGAACCAGACCGAACCAGACCAGACCGAACCGAACCAGACCGAACCAGACCAGATCGAACCAGACCAGACTAGACCGAACCAGACCAGACCAGACCGAACCAGACCAGACCAGAAAAACCAGACCAGACCAGACCGAACCAGACCAGACTAGACCGAACCGAACCAGACCGAACCAGACCAGACCGAACCAGACCAGACCAGACCAGACCGGACCAGAGCGTAACCAGAGCGAACCAGAACGAACCAGACCAGACCAGGCCAGTCCGAACCAGACCAGACCGAACCAGAACGAACCAGACCAGACCGGACCAGACCGAACCAGACCAGACCAGACCGAACCAGACCAGACCGAACCAGACCAGACCAGACCGAACCAGACCAGACCGAACCGAACCAGACCAGACCGAACCTAGACCAGACCGTACCGAACCAGACCAGACCGAACCAGACCAGACCGAACCAGACCAGACCAGACCGAACCAGACCAGACCAGACCGAACCAGACCAGACCGAACCAGACCAGACTAGACCGAACCGAACCAGACCGAACCAGACCAGACCGGACCAGACCGGACCAGACCGAACCAGACCGAACCAGACCGAACCAGACCGAACCAGACCAGACCAGACCAGACCAGACCGAACCAGACCAGACCAGACCAGACCAGACCGAACCAGAACGAACCAGACCAGACCGGACCAGACCGAACCAGACCAGACCGAACCAGACCAGACCAGACCGAACCAGACCAGACCAGACCGAACCAGACCAGACCAGACCGAACCAGACCAGACCGAACCAGACCATACCAGACCAGACTTACCGAACCAGACCAGACCGAACCAGACCAGACCGAACCAGACCAGACCGAACCGAACCAGACCAGACCGAACCAGACCAGACTAGACCGAACCGAACCAGACCAGACCGAACCAGACCGAACCAGACCAGACCGGACCAGACCGGACCAGACCGGACCAGAGCGAACCAGAACGAACCAGACCAGACCAGACCGAACCAGACCAGACCAGACCAGACCAGACCGAACCAGAACGAACCAGACCAGACCGGACCAGACCGAACCAGACCAGACCGAACCAGACCAGACCGAACCAGACCGAACCAGAACGAACCAGAACGAACCAGACCGGACCAGACCAGACCGAACCAGACCAGACCAGACCATACCGAACCAGACCAGACCGAACCAGACCAGACCAGACCGAACCAGACCAGACCGAACCAGACCAGACCAGACCGAACAAGACCAGACCGAA